>NC_054484.1:11939188-12004188 GCF_017639515.1 Carcharodon carcharias | reverse complement strand
ACTTGTGTGGCGCAAATGTTACTTGCCACGTGTCAGCCCAACCTGGATATTGTCCAGATCTTGCTGCATTTGGACATGGACTGCTTCAGTATTTGAGGAGTCGCGAATGGTGCTAAACATTGTGTAATCATCAGCGAACATCCCCACTTCTGACCTTATGATGGAAGAGAGGTCACTGATGAAGCAGCTGAAGATGGTTGGGCCTAGGACACTACCCTGAGGAACTCCTGCAGTGATGTCCTGGAGCTGAGATGACTGATCTCCAACAACCACAACCATCTTGCTTTGCACACACACCCAAACCCACACACATACCCATAGACACAGACACATACCTACACACAAATACATAGTCATACACGGTTGACAGGGGTTGGATTATCATGTAGCCAGGGAGTCTCCATGGAGGGTGAAAATGGCAGCCAGGACCTGATTCTGATCTGGAAATTTTCCCGACTTCCACTCCCTGCCTCCAAGATGAAAACCCAGCCCCAGTAATCAGGCACACACAGGGTTGGTGACGGCGGGGGTCCCTCAGAATCGAAGGTGACGTCCGTCGGGCTTGGTGAGACTTCAGATGACTGAGGGGCCCAATTCTGGATCCACGTGTTCTTCTGCAGTGAGGGCCACGTTGTTGCGCAGGGGAGTGGAAATTGCAGCTCCTGGTTGGCTTCCTTCTCCTTACTCTGCTGCCACTGTTCCGCCTCGCTATCGAGTCGCTGAGCCTCGAAGTGACTTGTGCCTTGATGGACCAGGTAGTGCCGTACCGAGCGTTCAGCAGCATTCTCCTCCCAGTCAGTGGTGTTAATGCCTCCGTGCTTTAGGGCAACCTTGGCCGTATTATTATACTTTTTCCTTTGGCTGCCCTTTGCATGTTGGCCAATGGAGAGCTGCGAGAAGAGAACCTGCCAAGGGAGGTGGTTTTCTGGCATCCGGATGCAATGGCCTGTCTACAGATGCACAGACAACATGTACACACCTTTGCACAGACATTAGTTAAGCACACACACACATCTACTCATGCAACAACTTATACTCAATCACATTCACACGTACTCTCACACACACATACACACACACAGTTACATGCACACGCACACTCAGTCACATCCATTCACACACTCACACACATACACACACACAAATACTTATACACACACTCTCATATCCAGTCACATACACACACAGACTCTCATAACCAGTCACTTACACACACATATGCACACATACATTCATATCCAGTCATATAAACACACACACACACGCACTCACACACACATTTATACACACACTCTCATGTCCAGTCATATAGGCACGCACATACACGCACAGTCACTCATATCGAGTCACATCCACACACACACATTCTCATAACCAGTCACTTACACACACATGCACACACTGACACACGCTCATATTCAGTCTTTTTATTTATTCATTCATGTGATGTGGGCATTGCTGGCTGGGTCAGCATTTATTGTCCATCCCTAGTTGCCCTTGAGAAGGTGGTGGTGAGCTGCCTTCTTGAACCGCTGCCGTCCATGTGGTGTAGGTACACCCATAGTGCAGTTAGAGAGGGGGTTCTAGAATTTTGACCCAGCGACAGCGAAGGAACGGCGATATATTTCCAAGTCAGGATAGTGAGTGGCTAGGAGGGGATGGTGGTGTTCCCATCTATCTGATGCCCTTGTCCTTCTAGATGGTAGGTGTTGTTGGTTTAGAAGGTGCTGTCGAAGGAGCCTTGGTGAATTCCTGCAGTGTATCTTGTAGATGGTACACACTGCTGCTAGTGTGTGTCGGTGGTGGAGGGAGTGAATGTTTGTGGATGTGGTGCCAATCAAGTGGGCTGCTTTGACCTGGATGGTGTTGAGCTTCTTGAGTGTTGTGGGAGCTGCACTCATCCAAGCAAGTGGGAAGTATTCGATCACACTCCTGACTTGTGCCTTGTAGATGGTGGACAGGCTTTGGGGAGTCAGGAGATGAGTTACTCGTCACATGATTCCTAGCCTCTGACTTGCTCTTGTTGCCACAGTATTTATCTGACTAGTCCAGTTCAGCTTCTGGTCAATAGTAACCCCTAGGATGTTGATAGTGGGGGATTCAGTGATGGTAATGCTATTGAACATCAAGGGGTGATGGTTAGATTCTCTCTTGTTGGAGATGGTCATTGCCTGGCACTTGTGTGATGTGAATGCTACTCGCCACTTGTCAGCCCAAGCCTGGATATTGTCCAGGTCATGCTGCTTTTGAACACGGACTGCTTCAGTATCTGAGGAGTCGTGAATGGTGCTGAACCTTGTGTAATCAGCAGCGAACATCCCCACTTCTGACCTTATGATGGAAGGAAGGTCATTGATGAAGCAGCTGAAGATGGTTGGGCTGAGGACATTACCCTGAGGAACTCCTGCAGTGATGTCCTGGAGCTGAGATGACTGACCTCCAACAACTCAACCATCTTCCTTTGTGCTAGGTATGACTCCAACCAGCGGAGACTTTTCCCCTGATTCCCATTGACTCCAGATTTGCTAGGGCTCCTTGATGCCACATTCAGCCAAATGCTGCCTTGATGTCAAGTGCAGTCACTCTCACCTCACCTCTGGATATATACACACACATCAGACACACACACACACACACACACACACACATGGTATGTGCCAGGCATGGAGTTGTCCACTCCTCTCCTGGCATCACTGGCTTGCTGCTCCTGCAATCTGTGTGAGGTAGATTTGTCCTGAGTCAGGACAGCTACCCTTTGAGGTTGACTCGCCCAAGAAATCAGCTACATTTTCAGCCATGAAATTATATTATTCATTGTTTCTCTGTCAAAAAAGCATCTCAATTCAAACTCCTTTTGTTATTTCCCTTGAACATTTTTGGTTAGAATAGCCAACTCATTCTATCCTGTATCCCACAGAGAAAAATCTTCATTGGATCTCAGAACAACACAATCAATGCATTCTTTAAAAAAAACAATTAATGATTCACTTTTTCTACTTCTCTTTTCAGATTTTGGGGGTGGTTGGGGTGTTGGGGGCAGGGAGCAGTGGAGCCAGAGACTGTGTTGTTCTGGATTAGCTCTCCCTGTGAGTATTTCAGTTGCTACCCCCCACAGGCCTAGACTCCACACACCTAATGAAAGAACCTTCCTTCATTCCTAACCTGCATTTTATGCCTTCATGAGACCACAAAGGGCTTTCAGCCAATCAGCTGCCATTGAAATGTAGTCCCTGTATGGTAGGCAGCCTAATAGTTATCTTACTGGTGTAGTAAACTAGAGGCCTGGAGTGATACTCTATTGTTATGCATTCAAGTCATACCCCAGGGCTTGGTAAATTTAAATTTAGTTAATTGAAACAACCTGGAATACTGTATAAAGCTGGTACTAATAATGATGATTATTAAACTACTGTTTATTGCTAAAATCTGACTAGTTCACTAACGTCTGTTGTGTTCATTGTTCAACTGTTCTGTGTTTGACTATGTGAGTCTGGTAACTGATCTATGCTCACTGTGCTTGATTGATCAAGCCTGGGCGTGGACTCAGAGGAAAGTAAACAGTTACCACAGAAGCTCCTAGAAGCTGAGCTTTAAGCACGAGTGCAGATATTTTGTGAGTGCGGAGATATTTTAAAACTATTGAAAATAAACCTGTTGCACACTTAGAAACTAATGTCATCTCTGCATTGTTCTGAGGCAAACCAAACATATGAAATACACAACAATGCCTTTTTCGGGAGGAAATCTTGCTGCCTAGTCTGGCCTACATGTGAATCTAGACCCACAGCATGTGGTTGAGCTTAACTGTCTTCTGCTGTGGCCTAGCCAGACATTCAGTTCTCTAAAAAGCTGCGATGAACAAATTGTAAGTCTACACAGGCTGCAGAGGCTCAAACCACCTTCACAGGGGCAACTAGGGATGGGTATCAATATCAAATGCTGGCCTTGCCAACGATGCCCACGTCCTGTGCATAATTTTATTTTAAAAAGCCCATCTGAGAACAGCAAGGTCCTCCAAACAGCAAACAAATATTTGACCAGATCATCTGGTGTTTATATTGGTTGGGGAATAAACGTTGAGCGGTGATCACCCCCCCTACCCTTCTTTCAACCGTGCAGTGAGTTTTCATTTTGAGTCTATATCTCATCCAAAAGATGCTTCCCCACCTCTCCAATCTGGAAGACCCAGCTGAGATCAGGAAATCCCTCTGAATAGAATTGCAGGGGGAGGGGGGTGGTGCAGGGGATTGGGGTTGGGATCTCCATTGTGACCACACCGACATGACCCTCTCGCTCCCTTGCACAGTGATTTCCTGGTCTCATCTATGCCTCCAGAGGAATGGGAGGTTGGGGAGGCTGTGAAGTCCCAGTGGAAGAAGGCAGGGGTGATCTGAACCTAAATTTGAAGGCCTGAGCTGGTCTGAAATGCCTTTACCTCTTAGCAGCGGTTGAACAATAGCTTTTCTGCAGACCTGGAAGCCATATCTGCAGAACCCGGCGGTAGGGTAGATGTTTCCTCCCTTCATCTCGAGTCAGCCTCATCTGGTCTTTCCACAAGGGCCCGTGGGGCATTGAGAGAGGAAAGAATTGTGAGGGTAGCTCAGTGGGCAAGGGTGACCCGCTCTTCAAAATAAGCACCTCATTGGCTGTGAAGAGCTTTGGGACGTCCTGAGGTTGTGAAAGGCTCTGCAGCAATTTCATGCCCTTTACCTGTTTCTGACCTGTTTCCTAGCAACCAGTGCCGAGCGAAGCTGTCAATGGCTTATTGCTGGGAGAATTGTCATTGCAACCTGCAGTGTGGCAGTGCCAACATTTACTTCACTGAGCAGGCTGGGTGCCAGGAGTGGGTGCAAAGCCCGGGCTTTTTATTGAATTCTGGCACGAAACCGAGGAGTTGCTTCCCAGAGCATGACTCAATCCATATTCCAGCCTTTGCGTCCAAGAGGCTGCACTTATACCTGAGGGGAACTGCCAGAGAAACATGCTGCAAGTCACCTCATGACAGGGGCAGCATCAAACTGCTAATACTGGGTCATGGTGAACTGGGCCACTCTGGCTGGACTATGCTGGCAGGGAGGGCTTGTTTTCTTTGTAATTTGTGCTGGAGACGATTACAAACCAGTAAGAGGAATATTGAATGCCGGCCACTCACTCCCAGAGAAACAAACAGATCCTGCTCTCTTCTGAAGAGGGTAGAGCAGTCGGGACTCACAAATGCTTCAGCTGGCAAATACATTTCCATCCCGTAAAGGATGAAGGGGAGACGACGGTGTAGTGATAATTTCAGTGGAATTGAAAGCGAGTCTCAGCAATGGTGGACCATGACAACTATCATCAAATGTCGTCAAGGCCCATCTGGTTCACTGATGCCTCTTTAGGGAAGGAAATCTCCCATCTTTGCCTGGCCTGGCCTACATGTGACTCCAGCAACCACAGCAACTGGCTTCTGAAATGGCCTCTAGCCACCCAGTTCCAGGACAGTTAGTGACGGGCAACACATGACGTCTTGGCCACCTCATGAGGGAATAAACAAAATCTTGCAAAGCAATGTTATTCACAGGACAGGATGTCTGGTCTCCCCACCTCAACCCCCAGCATGGGCTAAGTTAACCCAGGGCATCAGTAACTGTGTTACAATCTGAGTCAGGTCCAATGGAAATGGGGGAAACAAAAGTTCCCTATTCATCCGCAGAATAGAGGCATCTCCAGCTAGGCCAACATGTATTGCCCATCCCTAATTGCCCCTAAGAAGGAAGTGGTGGGACACCTTCTTTACAATTGGGTCAGAAACCTGGAGCTCCCTCCCTAACTGCACTGTGGGTGCACCTACACACATGGACTGTGGTGGCTCTAGAAAGTGGCTCACCCACCACTTTCTCAAGGGCAGTTAGGGACAGGCAACAAATCCTGGCCTAGCCAGTGATGCCCACATCCTGTGAACGAATTAAAAATGCATTGAGCAGGGTTTTACAGCCCTGCCAGCGATGGGCATCGTAGCAGGTGGGACCCGAAAATTTGGAGTGCGGCCATAAGTCAAAATAACTTGGTTCACAATTTCCTGCTCCCAGCTTTCATAGCGGGCCGGGTAGCCTGCCTATTCGCATGCCTTTGCATCTCACGAATGTTCATTAAAAACCCAGCTCACTGGAATCACGCCCCTACTCCGAATCAAATGGCCATGCCGGCAGATAACTAGACCGACGTGATACATGGCCACATAGAACAGGCATGCACCTGGCAAACTACACTTCACTCAGGACCTCGAGGCTTGTGCGCACAGCACTCGCCTACCCCCTCACAGCGCTCCCTCGCGGCTACTCTGACTCCGTGGTGCCTGGAGCTCGGGAGGGAAGGGGTGGACGGAGGCGCGTAAATAGGGTGGGGAGAGGAAGAGGGAGCATAATTGAAAGACAGTCTGGGGCTCTGCATTCCAGGCTAGAAGGCTGGGCCTGGCACCTATTTCCTGGTCCCAGTCCATGGAGGGGGAGGCTCTGTCCATCCTGTGTCAGTCGGGCACAGCATGGTGTGTAGGGTGTGGTCAGCCCCTCACAATGCTCAGTCCTGGGGTTCAGTGCCTTGGTACTGGGCAGCAGATGGCACAGTCAGTCAGGGGAGGTATCTGCAGCCCGTAAGTGGGAACTGGTAACGAAGAGAGGGGCTCTCAATGGTCTCATGGGAGGGGTGGGGTGGTATCTTGGTAGGTCACTGTGCATAGGGCCTCCAGATGAGGAGGTGTGAGGTCGACATGCAACATTGAGACATCAATGGAAAATGATTCTGGGGGCAGCACAGGGATATCTACCAGAATTCCAATGGGCTCCATGATTAGGAGAAGCAGGAGTGCGGTCGGTGAGGGTGGGAGGGAAACCTGTGCATGAAGCTATTGCAGGACACTAGGAGAGACTAGGATGGTCACGCGGGGATGGTCACGGGGGGTGGTGGTTGGTTGAAAGCCGGTCTCATAGTGGAACTGGAGCAGCACCATTATGCCAGCCAATAGAATGGCACAGTGAAACATAACCTAGGAAACAATCGCCGGGGGGGTTCTGAGGGCCTGTGGGATGAGTCGACCACTACAATTTTGGGCCAATTGAAGGGGCACCTTAGTAATTTCCGCTTCAGGACATGGCGAACAAGGCTCAGCTGAGACACATTCACAACACTCAAACTGAAGGATTTGGGCACCTTAACTCATGGTGAGCATTCTTGCAAGAATCTTTGCTTGGGGTTAAATATTGATTGGGTTTGAATGTCCATTTGTGCCACTCAAAGGAATGCATAAAAGTCAGAAGGATCCAACTGTAGAGGGCAACGGCTAAAGTACACATGCAAAATGTCTCAAAGAACTCTATACATCACAGCTGAGAGGCTCAAGCTTTATACGGCTCAACGCTGGCAGTCATTACACTAGTGTAAGTTTGGGCTCTACTCTACTCCACAGGAGGCAGCGCCTGGCTTAACTCATCCAGATCCAACCCCCTCTGTGAAAGCCTTGTCATGCCTGGGGCATCTTGGTCAGCTTCCAGTGATCCTCACGGCTGCGTGACAACTGCAAGGGAAGGCCTGGGAACGGAATTCCTGGAATGAATTCAGCCCACGGTTTTCACAATGACTCCCTGACAATGGAAGGTGAGCATGGCAGGGTGATGTTCAATCGCGTCTCTGTTCAGAGATGAGGAGGAGTGCACAGTGGAGGCAGCAGGCGACTCTGCATCTTTCATGGTTGTCATGGAACTGAGGAGGAGAAGAAGGGAGCGTCACCGCATGGGAGGATAGAGGGAAGAGCCTCGCGCTGAGGAACATGGGCTAGTGGGACCCCATGAAGACCCAGAAGCTGAGGCGGCGATACCAATTCCGAGGGGCCATTAGGTGCGACCCAGGGTGTACCGAAGACGCCTCTCATACTTGCAGATGAGTGAGAGACAGTGCTGTAGATGTCCCCGTTTGTCAAGGGAGGCGGTGGCTCACATTTGCCACATTCTTCAGGAGGATCTGATACTGCAAAGACCTGGGAGGCCATCCATCGTCAGTGGCTCTAAAGATGACTGCCATGGCTGGCTCGTTCAAGGGTTCCAGTGGGGACCTCTGCGAAATGTCACAATCCTCCGCTCATAAATACATATGAGGGGTCACCCAGGCCCTATTCAGTAAGGCACACAATTACATCCAGTTCTCCCTGAATGAAGCCAGCCAGGCTGCCAGAGCAGTGGATTTACTGTGATCTCTGGCTTCCCACATGTGGAAGGTGCCATCGACTGCACACATGTGGCTTTGAGAGCAGCAACCATAACGATTCATCAATAGAAAAGGCTTCCACTCTCTCGATGTTCAGCTGATCTGTAACCACCAGAAGCAGATCATGCAGGTCTGTGCGAGATACCCTGGGAGTACCCACGACCCTTACATCCTGAGTCACTCGCAGGTGCCACAGATCTTCGAGGGCCCTCAGCCCATTCAGTGTTGGCTCATTGGTGATAATGGCCACTCTCAAAAGGTGTGGCTAAGGATACCTGGTCGGCAGCCACAGAACGCTTCAGAGGAGCGGTACAATACGGCTCATTCCACGACATGTTCCTTGATTGAGCAGACATTGGCATGTTGAAGGTGTGTTTTTGATGTCTGGACTGGTCAGGCAGTGCTCTCCAGTACTCTCCCCAGAAGATGTCCTGCATCATTGTGGCTTGCTGTACTCTACACAACCTGGTGCTCCAAAGGGCAGATGAGTTGCCAGACGACGTCTCCTCCAATGAGGAGGACAACAAGAGGGATGAACTCAATGATGGCAAGCATGTTGAGGCCCCGAAGGAAGAGGCCATCATGTGGGCCAGACATGACAGGTGTGACTGTGAGATCCTTACAGACACAAGGTTCCAGGACAATGATGTTGATGACTAGCTCATACAAGCCTCTTTCACCTGTGCCCTCCCTTGGAGGCTCAACATTAACACTTTCTTTGCTATCCTCATTATCTCAATGAAGCTCACCAATCTCAGAATGAGTACTCACAACCTTGCGTGATGAAGGCTTCATCCTTGGAAGGTTAGGCAGCCTCTAGAGCATGTGGTCATTCTGTTATGGGCGCTCGCTATGAAGAAATTAGTGATGGTGCAGTCCTTTCAAGCTTCACGCCAACATTTCACTGCCAATGGCAGCCTTCAAGCGGCAGGAGCAGCACTGCAAACCTCAGTGCACTCATGGCAGTGTGACTGGAGTTTTGTAAGGCATCCCAGGGAGGACAATCATCAACCCCTGGTTCTCACGTTGAGGACTGATCTGAATCTAGACTGCAGGACATCTCTGCAGGCTATCCCTCATGCAAGAATAATCTTCTGGCCTCATCCTCACACTGAGTCCCAAGCTTGAGATCGTTCTTTAGGATGCTGTGATCTGTCACTCTCAGTCAGGGATGCGAGCTTGTGAGTCAGGTCACCTTCGTGCGCACACAGAGCTTCAGCAGCACCATCGCCTGATCGCTCATAACCCAGCCTTGGTCCGGAGCTTCCCAAGCTCACGTCTAGGTACTGCCTTTGCATCTATGGCCCAGAAAATGTCGACACTGCATTTAGACATTACTTAGTAACTTTGTTGATAGTAAAGAGCACACGGCAGATGTCAGGGAGCTTTGCTTTGCTCTGGTTCCATTCGAGGCCTCCACATTTTTATTCTAGCAGTTTCAGATAAACACAAGGGAACCTGGCACACTGAGGCATTGTGACGATCAGGTAACCATGTTTATTGTCCATCGGAGAGCTGGCTCAGGGATTATATCAAGCCACGCTAGCCAGACCTTCAGGCCCAGAGTGGCATACTCCCATTTAAGAGTCTGGCACCATGAGCCTTAGGCACACACCCCTGACCTTGCATAGTTGTGGCTGTCAAGTGGACTTTTCAGGAGTCACTAAATGCTAGCTAGGTCCACACTCTGCATCATGCTGGTGGAGAGTGGGAACTACCATAGGGGTGATGTCTAGCTATACACACGGTCACAACGTCACGCTACAAGCCACTCGAAGTCCCTGACTATTACTTGAAATGTAACCTACACTCAAGCCTAACAAACATTACATGGAGGCCATTGAAAGATGCACCCAGTTAGATTGACTCCAATGCAGGTCATTAATAAAACCTATGAGATCCACATAGAGCAGTAGTCAGTGTGGACGCTTCAGGAAAGGTAACCAAATGGGGCCACATGATATGATGCTCTGATGCCGGTCTAAGATATGCATTGCCCAACCACCATGTCGATAGAGCAAGAGGCTTTGTTCATGTGGCTGCTGGGGGCAGAAAGACAGACTCACTGTTCCGAGATTGTGCGAGATACCGTAGAGCTGGGGGACACGATGGGAGGTAAGTGAGGAGGGGAGAACCTGTTACGCTTGTACGACCTTGGAGCGTTGCAACAGATAGAGGAGCCATTCAAAAGATGAGAAATTCCAAGAAGCAAAATGTAATTACAGAAGTGCAAAGTAAATAGAGTGAGTGAACACCCATGCCACCTTCAGGCTCTCAATATTCCTTAATGCTTCTTACCCTTACTGCTATGTCTAGCTGCTTCCCCGCCATCTGCAGCAAAGGTAGAAGCAGCCTGCTGACAGCTGTGCCCTGTCGAGGTCTGGAGGGCCCCAGCCTGCTTTGGGTCTCCTGCTCAGGAGCAGGTGCATTACCCTCAGTCTGAGCAGCTGGAGTTTCTGGGGCCACAGGAAAGGGGGAGGTGGGGGGGGGGGGGGGGTACTTGGAACAGCTGGACAGCCCAGAGGGTCCTGGGCAGATTGCTTCGGGGTATCCAACCAACTCTCCTCCTCCCTGTGGGCGTTCGAGGAGCCCCTCTCTGACACCTTGAGAAGAGATGGCTCCTGAGGGAGATTGAGGTGCCCGTCTCCCTCTGGCATTGTCGCTGGTGCATCCCACCCATTCGTATAGTGATGGGTGCGCAGGTTCGAACGCATGTCCAGCACAAGCTGCTGGACTAAGATCTCCCTGGGGAGGTCACCATCCTTCCAATGGTGACCTCGATGCGCTGGCATTTCGGTGGCATTAAATCAGGCTGAATGTGGACAGTCTCCTCCATCCTCTGTTCGAATCTGCTGCTGGCCTCTGACAGCCCCGCCTGCTGTGCCCCTGTCTGTCCTTGGAGCTCCAACATCCCTCTGATTCCGGAGGCTCATCATCAAGACTCGGACTGTGCAGGAGCCTGGCCTCCAGCAGTCCTCCGAGTGTTGGCGACCTTGTCTGTCACTGCCTCCACCTGCTGCGGGCCCGAATCTTCGCTGTGCTCAGCAAATGGGGACCCCGAGCTTGCTCTAAAACTACCCCCACTGAGGCTTGTGTCTCCGCACTGGTGGGGAACGCAGGTGAACACTGCGATGGCTCCACATTGAGTGGGTGCTCAGGGCCCTTGTCCGGGGAAGTCTGGGCGCTGGGGCTGATGGGCTGGCTGGCAAGTGTGTCTCCTCCTTTTCTTCCTGGTGTCTGTAATAGAGAGAAGAGGTCGTTAGTGATTGGCCGGATAGTCACCTACACTAAAGAGCACTCTCAGTTTTGGCGGGTGGCGAAGACTAGTTGCTGGGGGCCCCCACAGGCTTGTGGCGAGATGCCAATCTCGCCTTTGGTGCAGGAACGGTCCCCGTCCTTGCCAGTCAGCTCTACCACCTGCTCCTCAAAGCGGGTGAGTGACCTGAGCATCCCCACTCCGATCCGGGATCTCTCCCTGTTGCTGTGGGCGATCCGGTCCTGCATAAAGACAGATGGACAGACTGCGAGCAAGGCAGATGGCAAAGCTGATGATAAGCTCGCCTGCCTTCTGTGTGGACCCATGTAAGGACTGAAGACATGACTTGTGCAGGATGTGACATGAGTTGAAGATGTAATAGTGTGTGCGAGAGAATTGGTGGTGACGTCCCTTGTGCTGTAGTGTGTGAGATCCCTGTGGACTGTAACCCTGCAAATGCCCGATGGCCTTGTGAGACTGAGAGTTGAGAGTGCGGAGAAGGTTGATTTGCCCTGGTGGAGCAGATGAGATCTTTCATCCTCTTCCTGCACCGGACAGTGGTTCTCTTCTGAGGAGTCTAGGTGCCGACTGCCCTGGCAACTACTCCCAAGCCTTGGCTGTGAGTTTGGTGAACCCCCGGCTCCCATCACGGGGGATAAAGGATCTCCCATGGTCCTCGACAGCCTGGAGGAGTGCCGCCATTGCCTTGTTGCTGAATATCGGGGGCAGTGCCCTTGTCTGTTCTGAGGGCTATCCCAGTGCTGGCTACAACAAGTCCTGGGCTGCAGAAGTGTGCGTGGGTGCTGTTTAAATATGGCGCCCCGAAATATGAGCCAATGGCGCAACGGTGGGGCGGATGAGATACGACGTGCTCCTCATTTATGCATACATAATGAGGTGAAAATTGAATGATCTGGCATGGAAACCCGCCACACAGGCCAGCGGGAACCACACGCTGATTTCCCCACCCACCCCCTCACTTAGTGCCCAGAGCAGAAAGTTTAGCCCACTGAGTGTCTAGCTAGGCCATTTAAGAATCAATCACATGGCTGCGTATCTGCAGTCACATATGGGCCAGACTGGGTAAGGACAGCAGATTTCCCTCTCTAAGAGACGTAAGGTGGATTTTTACAACAATTTGGTAGTTGCGTGGTTAGTCTTACACTTCTTCCAGGTGAAGCAGTAATTTGCTTGTATTTCTTTCAATTATGTCTACTGTATTCACTGCTCACTGGGCAGACTGCTTCACTGGGGGCAGCAGACGCAGACTGGGTGATCGCTTTGCTGAACACCTTCCCTCAGTCCACAAGCATGACCCTGACCTCCTGGTCACTCGCTATTTCAGTTCACTATCTTGCTGTCGTGCTCACATTCCTGTCCTCGGCCTGCTGCAATGTTCCAGTGGAGCCCAACGCAAACTGGAGGAACAGCACCTCATCTTCCGATCAGGTACTTTACAGCCTTCTGGACTCAGCATTGAGTTCAACAACTTCAGACCAGGAATTCTGCCCTTGATTTTGAATTTTTTATTCCACAAGCGCCAGTTTATATCTTGTTCTCGTGTTTCTGCTTTCAGACAGTGCTGACAACGTTTTCTGCTATTAACACATTCTGCTGTTTTGCTTTCAGACAGTGCTGACCTTTACTCTGCTATTAACACCTACTCTGGACCAAAGCTTTACTCCTTAACCCTGTCATTACCACTCCCTTTGTCTTGTGTTCCATGACATCTTTGTAATTTAATCTCCCCTGCCTTCTAACCTACCCCTGACCTTCTATTCTTCTCCACCTGACTCTCCCCCCTTTTTCAACAGCGTAAAACCCATTACAGTTCTACCTCTCTCCGCAGCCCTGAAGAAGAGTAATACGGATTTGAAATGTTAATTGTTTCTCTCTCCGCCGATGCTGCCAGACCTGCTGAGTTTCTCCAGCATTTTCTGTTTTGATTTTAGCCTTACGATTAAGAGGCTACTGTTCCAACAATAGATCGTTCTGAGGGACACTTGCTTGAAGCGATGGGGATGCGAATGTCCAATGAGGATGGAGCATGCAGTTGAGGAGAAAAGAATGCTGACTCTTGGGGGAATGGAACCCAGCATAAGTCAGCAACAAATGGAGACTAAAGAGCAAAATAACTGCACGCAAAAAGTTACATAGAATTTACAGTCTGAATGGTATATGCTGGTGTTTGTGCTCCATTTAGCTAATGACTATTTATGAACGTTTTTGAATACGTTCATTTGTTTATAGTGAAGATCCAGTTTATGAACAGAATACAACAGCTGGATATACTCAAAGACAAGGAAATGATCTCTGAGGTTGGCTGGCAGTGAACAAAACACTTTCCATCCCAATTTGATCATCATTTCTTTGATGATACCAAAACTGAGAGGGGGGGGTGACGATTAGAAAAGGCTGAACAAGCTACCTCCCACCTTACATCATCACGCCCTGTCAGCATTATTTTCTATTCCATTTTCCCTCAAGTACACGAACGCGCAGGCCAGGATTTTCCGGTGGAGCCACCCCCGATTGGGCTCCCACTGCCAATTAACGGCCAAACCAGCATGAAGCATGCGCTGCCGGGACTGGGCTGGGAGGATCGCGGGCGCAGGAGTGTGCGCACGTGTGGGGGGTTGCAGCTCCGTGCCTCAGGGAGCTGAAGAATTTTGGAAATAAATATTAAAGAAGTTAAAAATGTTAATGACATGTCCCTGCATGTGGCTCTGTCACACGAGCAGGGGCATGTTAGAAATTAGTGTGAAAAATTCTCACTTTTTAAAAACCACCGATGGAAACCTCGTCCTGCCCGTGAATGAGGTTTTGCAAAACAATCCAAAGGCCTCTTGGCCTTTTTTTCCTGTCCACCCACCGTAAGGTTGGACAGTCAGCGAAAGGTTTCACTTAGTTACATCTTTGATGGCCTTAATAGGCTTGTTAATTGTTTCCGACTCCGGCGTGTGGCCGCTGACCGAAATATTGCGCGAGTGCTCCATGACGCCTGGATATTCGCCCGACATCATTGAGCGTCATTTTCTGCTCGTTTGGGTCGAGCGCGCACCTGCCTGATGAGGACAATTTTCCACCCATAAGAAGCCTAGCTTCACCTTAAATGCATTCAAGCTACTTGCCTCAATCACTCCCTGCGGCACCGCCACATTCTCACCACTCACCGGGTGAAACAGCTTCTCTTGAATTCCTTATTGGATTTATTCATGACTACCTTATACTTAGGCCCCTAATTTTTGACTCCTCCAAAAGAGGAACCAATTTATCTCTGCCAAACGTGTAAAATTCCCTTTCATTATTTTGTTATTTTAAAGGCTGCTATGGCAAATGATTAGGAAGACAAATTGATTGTTGTTGTTTATTACAAGGGGAATGGAATATAAAAGCAGGGATGTTTTGCTACAGTTGTGCAGGGTGTTGGTGAGACCACATCTGGAGTACCGTGTACAGTTTTGATCTCCTTATTTCATAAAGGACATCATTACATTAGAAGCAGTTCAGAGAAGGTTCACTCAAGTTACTCCTGGGATGAGGAGGTTATCTTATGAAGAAAGATTGGACAGGTTGGGCCTATTTTCATTGGAGTTTAGGAGAAAGAGAAGTGATCTTATTGAAACATATATGCTCCTGTGGGGACTTGAGAGGGTGGATGCCAAAAGAACATTTCCCCTTGTGGGAGTGACCAGAACTAGGGGACACAGTTTAAAAATAAGGGGTCTCCTATTTAAGATGGAGGTGATGAGAATCTTTTTTCTCTCAGAAGGCCATGAATCTTTGGAACCCTCTTCATCAGGGAGTGGTAGAGGCAAGGTCACTGAACATTTTTAAGGCAGAGTTAGATGGGTTCTTGACTGACAAGGGAGCCAAAGGATATCGAGTGTAGGCGGGAATGTGGATTTAAGGCCACAATCAGATCAGCCTTAATCTTATTGAATGGCAGAGCAGGTTGGAGGGGCTGAACGGCCTACTCCTGCTCCTAATTCATGTGTTCGTATTTAAGGTCACCCCGCAGCTTTAGTTTTTTAGACAAAAGAGCCCCAGCCTTTTCAGCCTTTCCTGATAGTCATTGGTATCATCAAAGGACATGATGATCAAATTGGGATGGAAAGTGTTTTGTTCACTGCCAACCCATCTCGAAGGTCATTTCCTCGTCTTTGAGTATATCCAGCTGTTGTATACTGTTCACAAATTGCATCTTCTCCAAAAATAAACTATAGTATTCAAAAATGTTCATAAATAGTCACTGGCAAAATATCAAATTCAATTTTAATTGATAAAAAAGCAGAGGATTTATTTGCAAGCTGAAATATAGTTCTCTGAATTTGTGTTTGATTCAGTGTGCTTTTGCTCCCTTGACACAGTGAAGAGGGAGCTGCAGTTTATAGATAAGATGTTATTTGTGTCTTTGAAGGGATCTTTCAATGGATGAATGAAAGGGTCAAGATGACCTCCAATCCAATGTCATCATGAACCCATCAATGCCCAGGAGCCACATTTTCCAAGATTACTATTGGTCAATATGACTAAGATTTAAAAGTGGGTGTAATGCATTTTCCTTCCTCTTCTTTCTGTTTGTCATTCCTTTGCTCCTGGTTTTCTCTTTACTGGATGTCTATCTTGCTGCGATAGTAGGACAAAACATCTTGTTATTGATTCCATAAATGACCTGCGTGCCAATCCTTGGATAGTCAGAGAACAGCCTGAGCTGGATGAGGGAAATTACATCCTGCCCCATTCCTTCGCCTTCCCCCTAACCAAAGTCTTGACATCCTTCCTGAAGAGTGATGCTCAAGATTGGAGACAATAGTTCCGCCATTGTGTGTTGGGGAAAACCTTTCCACTGGAGTCATACGTAGCACAAAGGAAGATGGTTGTGGCATCAGAGGCCCCAAGACAGGAGCAGTGCCTAGGCCCAACCATTTTCAGCTGTTTCATCAATGACCTTCCAGCCATCATAAGGTCAGAAGGGAGGATGTTCGCTGATGATCGCACAATGTTCAGCACCATTCCCAACTCCTCAGATATTGAAGCAGTCCATGTCCAAATGCAGCAAGACCTGGACAATATCCAGCAGTCAGTTGATAAGTTCCAAGTAACATTTGCACCACACAAATGTCAGGCCGTGACCATCTCCAACAAGAAAGAGACTAAACATCTCCCTTTGACATTCAAAGGCATTACCATCGCCGAATGCCCCACCATTTTAAGTTGTGGGGGGTTGGGGGGGGACAATCACCATTGGTTAGATACTGATCTGCACCAGGACGACAACAGATAGGTATCAGTTGCAATGCTTTCTGCAGTCAAATAGCTGCCAGCAGTGATTGCCTAGGCTTATAGGTAAAGAAGTGGAGATGACACTTCAGTGCTTTGGCAGGGAAAGGTGAAACATAATTTTTACAAATAATACTGCAGCAAAGTTTGCCAGCAGGCATGTGCTTGTTTCTCATCTCAGCTGGGTAAGGTGTGTTGTGCAGGAGGTCAAAGCAGGTCAAAAGACCACAAACTGTGACTTTCTTGGGTTGCTTGGTAACCTAAGATAGATTTGGGTGGAGCATTATTTAGCTTTTTGTCAATGGGGCATTTCCTTCTCTCAGGCCCCATTGATCTTGAACACTAATTAACCTGTCCTGTCTCCTACATCTCCCTCTGATTAAGTACAGACGTCCTGTACCCTGGCTTAATGTAATCAAGGCTAAGTGGAACACACTGTACAGCACAAGAAACTCTCAGTACTAGACAGCACAAACAGCTAAAACACCTGCAGTGCAAACAAAGAGCGGATGTCCCTTAATCGCAATGTCCACAATGTATATTCTTTCCTTTTGTTTTCCTCACCCTTTTTCTTTCTCTTCTTATGGTGACTCTGCCTGAGGCATTGTTCCGAGGGTGCTGAAGCCCAAAGTGCCTGAGCACGTGGAGTAGGAACCGACACTCCAAGTGCCAGCACAGAGGGAGTGCTGAACTGTCAGAGGTGCCATCTTTCGGACGTGATGTTAAACCAATGCCCTTCTAAGGTGGACTCCAAACACCCCACAGCGTTGCTTTAAGAAAGAACTGAACAGTTGTCCCATTTATCCCTCAAGAATAGAGTAAACGGTCAGTCAACCCAGTTGCTGCTTGTTGAGCGTTTTTGGAGCAAAGTTGCTTGCTGCCTCTGTCTACATATCTACACTGACGACATTTCATCAAATAGTCTATTGCTTTGGGATTTCCTGAGGACAGAATAAAGAACTTACGTTTATATTAACCTTTTATAACACTTTATCAGAACGTAACCAGGGCTCAAAGGGTTAGATTATGGGGAGCTCCATCACTGGGCCTTCAGTTGCCTGGGTCCCAAGCTCTGGAATACCATCCCTAAACCTCCACGCCTCTCCACCTTGATTTCCTCCTTTAAGACACTTCTTAAAACCTACGTCTTTGACCAAGCTCTTGGTCATCTGACTTTATATCTCCTTATGTGACTCACGCTTTTTTTTTATCATGCCTGTCTGGTGCATGTTGAGACATTTCATTATGTTAAAGGCGTTACCTGAGTATAAGTTGTTGTTCCTGTTGAGAGATTACATAACCTAGGCTTGTATCCTCCTCAATCAAAAGCTTCAGGGGTGACCTGCCTGAGGTTTGCTGCTGATCTGCTGGCAGGGAGGAGTCCAGGGCATGGGGGCAAAACATGAAAATCGGTGTCAGGCCGACAGAAGGGAAGTTAGGAAACACTTCTTCACACAAAGGGTGGTAAAAATGTGAAACTCTCTCCCACTAACAGAAGTAGATGACCATAAGACCATAAGACATAGGAGCAGAAATTAGGCCATTCAGCCCATCGAGTCTTCTCTGCCATTCAATCATGGCTGATAAGTTTCTCAACCCCATTCTCCCGCCTTCTCCCCGTAACATTTGATCCCCTTACCAATCAAGAACCTATCTATCTCGGTCTTAAATACACTCAGCGACCTGTCCTCCACAGCCTTCTGTGGCAATGCTATCTCAATTAATCATTTCACATCGAAGAGCTGTAGATTTTTGCTAGATAAAGGATCTATTATAATGGGATATGGAAACAAGGCAGTTGGATGGAGTTAAGATATGGGTCAGCCATGGTCTCGATGCCTGGTGGAACGGGGTCAAAGGGCTGAATGGCCTGTCCCCTATCTTTACAAGCAGTGAAGGGCTTTTGAAGTGTTGCCACTGTTGTAAAGCAGGGAAAAGCAGCAATTGCTTTATGCACAACAAGACCCTACAAAAATGTGATAATGACTAGATAATCCGTTTCAGTGATTTTAGGTGAGGGTTAAATATTGATAAGTGCAGGGGAAGAGACCCCACCTGCTCTGCTTTGAATAGTGGATCCACCTCAGAGGGCAGGTGGGACCTCAGTTTAATGTCTCATCCAAATGATGCTACTTCCAAAAGTGCAGCCCCTCAGCACTGCACCGGAGCGTCAGCCTGGACTGTGTACTCAAGACACTGGAGAGATGCTTGAGGCTATCACCTTTTGACTCTGTGGTGAAAGTGGTACTCATTCAGCCACAACTGACAGCGACAAAGGAATGTAGGATGGAGAGGCAGAAGCCCATAACTGACGATCACCAAACCACGCCCCCTTCACTTCAACTACACCCCATCCCTACGCATTGCATCCAGGCTGCTCAATATCCTCAGGCACAGAAATTGGAATATCTGCCCTGCTCAGAACAGGAGTGTGGGGCAAAATATCAGCTTCTCAAGGCTGCGCTGTTAATGTAACTGAAGATATTTTAACACCGAATTAACAGACGTGTCTCTGCGTCACAGTTTGTTCTGAACCAGCTCCTCACCCATGCAGAAGTCTGTTTGCTAAGACTTGATGTAACTCAGTGAAACAATTGATCCTCCCCCACTCTGTCAATCTGTGAACATCTACAGCAGTACAGGACAATCTGTGCAGTTCGTCTAAATCAGAAAAGAAATATTCCTTGGGAGGCTTCCAACAAGGGTGACTTGCTCTGCATTAAAAAAGAACACAGGGGCGTCTTCCCAAGTGTCCAGGTCAATATTTATCCCTCAACCAAAGCCACTAAAAACACCCCAGCTTACTTGGTCATCGTGCTCTTTGAGGGAGTTTTCTGTGTGAAAATACCACCTTCCCCACATTACAACAATGTCCACACTTCAAAAAATACTTTGTCGACTGGAAAGGGCTTTGGGATGAGATTGTGAAATGTATAAATTCAATTCTATCATTGTTTTCATTTCTTTCTCCCCTTCTATTAAACAAGTTCAGCCCCAAGCCCCCAAGTTGGAGGGGTGGGTGTTTTGTGGCATAGTGTGTAGTGTTCCCTGCCTCTATTTCTGAGCTAGAGACCCTGGGTTCAAGTCCCACTTCAGGACTTAAAAACAAAAAAACTGCGGATGCTGGAAATCCAAAACAAAAACAGAATTACCTGGAAAAACTCAGCAGGTCTGGCAGCATCGGCGGAGAAGAAAAGAGTTGACGTTTCGAGTCCTCATGACCCTTCGACAGAACTTGTTCTGTCGAAGGGTCATGAGGACTCGAAACGTCAACTCTTTTCTTCTCCGCCGATGCTGCCAGACCTGCTGAGTTTTTCCAGGTAATTCCACTTCAGGACTTGATGGCTAAGAAAGGTGTGTCCACAATGTGGGAAAGCAGCTTGCTTATCAATCTATAAATTCTTCCAACACATGTCAATGGTAAGAGTGGGGGAGATTCCTGGTCAACCATGTGATGGAAAGAAATTAGATCCCCCACCATCACCATTCATAGCTGACACATTAACTAGGGATCCCTGGTGGGTGGCGGGGCGGGGGGGTGGTGGTGCTGGATGGCTGGTGTGGATCACATTGGTGTAAAGAGCATGGGATTCAATCCCTGTTCTGGCTGGGATGGATTCAGGAACTGCCTCTTTGCCATATCAATTGTAGGGCAGATTTGCCTTTGGGCAGAGAACTGAAGAAGGAGGAAGTTTTGTCCTTTTATAAAAAAGTAACCCCTGATTGAGTAGCAATTCACTCCAGCGGTGAGGAGTTCTGGCATGCCAATCCTCTTCCCTTTCAATCCTGATGTGTTGAATTCCTCATTCAAACATAATTATCCCATATTTAATGTTTAGGAGCTAAACGTAATCACCCAATGGGCTAGTTTCAGCTCAAGGCAGCCTGAACATGAGTGTAAAATATTGGATTTAACCTTGCTATGTTACGTAAATCCTATCAGTTTAATCCCCAGGCTCTGTATCAGAGCCTTCCTCTAATTACAATCAAAGGTACAAAACAGCAAACTAGGGAATATTTTCATTGCTCAGTAGAAGCGAGCCAAGAAGTATCTTGTGAATACACCGCCTCCTCGAAATTATTAAACTTGCCTCTGATCAGCTACTTAGCTCAGCTCTTTCATTTAATGGTGATAAAAGGTATGGTGAGGAGGGTCTGGGTCAGAGGGCTGTTGGTTCAAGCCCCGCTCCAGAGACTTAAGCATAATCTGGACTGATAACAACAGCAACAAGTTGCATTTATGTGGTGTCCTTAAGCCAAGGGGCTTCACGGGATCATTAGCAAACAAAAGTTTGCCGTGGAGCCACTTAAGGAGATGAGCAAAGCCTTGGGCTGGAAGGTAGGGAGGGTGGCATAGTGATATTGTCACTGGACTGGTAATCCAGAGACCCAGCATAGTTTTCTGGGGACCTGGGTTCAAATCTCACCATGGCAGCTGGTGGAATTTGAATTCAATAAAAATCCAGCATTTAAAATCCAATGATGAGCATGAAATGATTGTCATACAAATGCATCTGAATCACAGCTTCCCCTTTCCTGGTGACTCCAGACCCACAGCAACATGATGGACTCTGCAATGCCCAGAACCTACACCACATGGTCTCTGGCAGCTCAACACCACCATCTCAAGAGTGATCAGGGGTAGGCAATAAATGCTGGTCTAGCCAGTGATGCCAGCATCAAGTGGTGTTTGAAAGAAACTCATCAAAACCCCAATCCCTGACTCTAAGTCTTAACACCCAAATTCAGCAAAAAGGAAATTAATTTTGTCGACATTGGGTGCCTCGAGACCATCCAGTTTCCTAAACAGCAAGCCTGCAGTTCTTTTCTACACACCCCGACTCACAATGCTATACCGCTAATTAAGTTAAGTCGGCAGCCATCCGACCCATGCAGCCATTGCAGACCTTTCTTCTTCAAGCAGAAACCCACTGCCACCATTTTGGGAAGCCCATCAAAAACCAGCAAGTGCAGGAAGGTCCATTGTCCAGTAGTGAATGGCCATCTCGGAAGCCTGTAATCTCTTAAAGCTGTACCCACACTTTCTAGAATCTTCAAAATGGATCACGATTCCAAACTTCCAGCTCCACTGGGGCTCACCCATGGCCCAGACCAGTCACAGAATTGGAGTCTTTGGAGGAAAAGATTTTTAAGGAACAGCGTTGCTACAGGCCAAAATAAAAAATCAGAAGCAGAACAAGTCAATACGCTTTTCTACTTGATTGGACCAATTGCAGGCGACATCATTACACGACAAGCTATCACTGAGTTATCTGCCAAATTTGATGATGTTTTAAAATCCTTCAATGTTTATTTCAACCCGAGAGCCAATAAAACATTGGAGAGAGCCAAGTTTAATAAGAGAGTCCAACTGCCCGGGGAGCGTGTCGATCCCTTCGTAAACGATCTCTACTGGCTGGCAGAGGGATGTGAATATGGTGACCTAAATTCAAAGCTAATCCGAGACAGAATCATGGTGAGTGTTGCAGATGATTCACTCTCTGACCCCTAGACAAGCCGATCTGGCTAGTTAGACTGTCAGAGTTACGAGAACAACACAGGACCATCTTAAGGGGAGAGAACACTCCTTGGGTCAGAAACCAACCCTCGGTCCACCATAGCAGGTCAAAGAGATGCAGGGGCCATCCTGAACCGCCCAGCAGAGCGACCTTGGCAGCTCTGCCGCGTGAAGCACACTCACAGGAAAGGTCAGTGGCCGCTGAGCGTGGCCCAATGCTTCCATACAGCCGCCAGGAACACTTTGGCAAACTGTGCAAGTCAAAACCCCAACACCACATAGACATCCCAAAGGCAATCCACAAGGTCAGGGCTGAAAACCCTGAAGACACACAGCCACGCTTCTCGGGTGACATCAGAGAATGCGGCTCATCATTTTGGCACCCTGGTAAAGGGTTATCCAACAAATTGTAAATTAGATTCAGGTGTCAGCGTGACAGTCCTGTTAGACAAGGAGACATGGCTCCAAGGCCTTGGGATTCAAATGGCAGAAACTCCGCTTTATGGAGCAGGGGGACTCTGATTCCCAGTCCTTGGCATGACCCCTTGGATCACTGAGGTTTAACAACAAACAGATCTTTAAGCTGATGTATGTGGTCCGTAACCGGCCTTTCTCTCTCCTGAGCAGGGACGCCTGTGTAACCCCTGATCTCCTCCAGACAGCAGGGGATATTGAGAGTTCCACTATCAATAACCAGCCAGAACAGCACAATCCTGAGCCCTCAAACACCAAAGAGTGTTCCGGCTCTGATTTCACCTGCGATCTTTCTTCTCTTTCTGCAGGGCAGGTTTGCCCATCCTCATTCCAGGTCTAGGAAAGTCCCCAGTGGTCAGACCAACCTACCACGCATGAGATTACCATAGCACCTCTGGTGGCAGTGGGACCAGAGAAGGATCAACAGTCCGAGGAGCCTCTAACCCCAACTATGATGATGGGACGGTCGATAGATGGAACAACCACCGTGCACACATGGCAACGTCCAGCCAATGGCAGAACCAGAGGGGATGCTGGAACCTCATAGCAGTCTTGAACCATCAACATCAAAAAATAGAGGTGAGCACACTACTCAATCTTCTTCTTACCACAGGAACATCCTTCCTCAGCCTCAGGGAGCTTCCTTACTGCCGACATGGAAAAAGAAGAAGAAAAGGCACCACCAAGCAGACAAATACCATTTGCATCTTACCCTGCAAGGTAAGATCAAGAGAAACAACAGCAATGCATCACCAAACTTGCCAGACCAAGCAGGCATGGTTTAACATCAAGCAATGGAAGAAAGAGATGAAATCATACCCAAATACCAGCTCAACCTCCAAACTAACAACAAGGACCCAGGACCACCAGAGCCTGCCACTCTCCCGACAGAACAGTGAACAAGATGTGGAAGGGTTATAAATCCTCCAGGCTGCCTGACTTGTAAGTGGGGAGATGGAGTAGTGAGAATGGTGTTAATGTTAATACTTTGATAGCAATAACGTTGGAAGAGCATTAAGGTTGTAACTATAAGGTAAGTGCACAAGACTTACAAAAATGTAAGACTTGAAGTAAACTAAAGTAACTCTATACCTGTGTGCTAAAGCCTTGGGGGGAGGTGTAGTAGTAGGGTCTGGTGCATGCAGGGTTAATGTGGGCCAGAGTACAATGCCGCCCACACATTGATATAAGAAGGCACATGACCCAGAGCTAGGATCAGTGTAGAGATGGACAGTGATGTGTAAAGGCCTAGGATGGGGTCTGCTCCATACCCGTACCCTCTACTGTTTATATGTATATAGCTATGAGTTGTTAATAAAGACTTGCTGTTAATATACTCAAGACTACAAAGTCTACTTCTTGGTGTCCGAAGTAGGGTTCTTCACTGGTCAACATTCCTCTCTCAATCAACAATACATTAAACATCATTCATCTTGTTGCTGTCTGGGAGCTCTTGCTGTCCAAACTGATTCCCATTTTCTTCCTTACATTGGCAACAACTGTGCCTTAAAGTAACATTTCTATATAAGGAAAGTAAGATTTTGCATTTACACAGTGACTTTCACAACCCCAGAACTTCCCTAGTTACTTGAAGTACTTCTGAGGTATAGTCACTGTTGTAATGCAGGAAATGTAGCCACCAATTTACACACCACAAGCTCCCACAAGTAGCATGTGGTAATGACCAGATCACCTGTGTTGGTTGATGGATATATATTGGCCCAGGACACTAGGTGCAACATTGCTGCTCTTCTTCGATATAGAACCCACGGGTTCATTTGCATCCACCTGTGAGGGCAGATTGAGCCTCAAGGCCATCTTATCTGAAAGACGACACCCCTTCAGTATTGCACTAGGTGTGCCAACCTAGAATGGGGGCTACACCCACAAGTTTCTAACTCTGAGGCCGGAACATCATTATTGAGCCATGACTGACACTGTTATGTAGTTTTAAAATGCTTGAGCAGAGAGCTGACATGGACAGGATGGGCTGAATGACCTCCCTCTGTGTTGTCAAACTCTATGGTGCCCAATCAGTGGGGATCACTAGCTTGTAATCAGGACCTGAGCATTCACCCTCTAGTCTAGGGAAGGTGATCGCGATGCTCAAAGCATGTGGGCCTGGAGGGGGTTACAAATACAGGCAGGGATAAGCTCTTGGAAGGACTTGAGTGTTTTCTTTATTCATTCACGGGATGTGGGCTTCGCTGGCTGGGCCAGCATTTATTGCCCATCCCTAGTTGCCCTTGAGAAGGTGGTGGTGAGCTGCCTTCTTGAACCGCTTCAGCACCCACAGTGCTGTTAGGAAGGGGGTTCCAGAATTTTGACCCAGTGACAGTGAAGGAACGGTGATATATTTCCAAGTCAGGATGGTGTGTGGCTTGGAGGGGAACTTCCAGGTGGTGTTGTTCCCATTTATCTGCTGCCCTTGTCCTTCTAGATGGTAGTGGTGATGGGTTTGGAAGGAACCTTGACCAAAGGTTTGACCTCCAAGTACTCTGTGCTCCTTCAATTCTTGCCCTTTAACATCTCCAATTGTAATCTCTCAATCATTGACATCTGTGCCTTCAACTCTGATTCCCTCTCTAAACCTCTCTGCCCGTCTGTTCTGATGAAGAGTCATACGGACTCGAAACGTTAACTGTCTTCCTCTCTGCAGATGCTGTCAGACCTGCTGAGTTTTTTCCAGCTATTTTTGCTTTTGTTTCTCTCTGCCTCTCTACCACTCCCTCTCCTCCTTTAAGGTCCTCCTTAAAACTGATCCCTTTGACCAAGCTTTTGATCACTTCTTCCGAAGCTTGCTTTGGTTCTGCGTCTAGGTTGTGACCTTTAGGTCCTTGGGGTTGTTTTTTTTTCATTTTGTAGGCGCTATATAAACACAAAATGCAGTTGGTTCTTTCTCAATGGTTGCATTCCGTACTGGGTGTTGCATCTCCCAATGTGAGCTCCCTCGGATGAACGTTAAGGGTCCCATGGCACTGTTGGGAGAAGGGCAGGCGAGTCTGCCTGGACAATATTTACCCCTCAATCAACATTACTGAAAAGAAGAGAAATGATCTGCTCATTATCACGCTGCCCATTGTGAGAGCTTGCTGTGTGCAAATTAACTGCCAGTTTCCAATGTTACTACAGTGATGAATCTTCAAAAGCCTTTAATTGTCTGTAAAGCACTTTGGGACATTCATAAAAGGCACTATACAAACGCAAGCTATCGACCAAACCATCAGATTTCTACTCATTTTATCCTATAATTCCCATCTTGAAAATTAAGATGGGGTGTTTGATTTAATCAAAGCTGCATTTTCAGAAGATGGCAACTTGGCATATTTACAAAACCTTAATTTAAAAACGGGCAGAATTTCTTCCTTCTAATCCTGAGCTGACCCAAAGGGCAGCAACGTATTAGTTCCTCAGTCTATCTTTTTTGTTTTTTTTTAAAAGGCAGCCGGCCCTTTAAATAGTCTCCGATTGCCCGCTGATGTGTTAATGAGTAAGTGCTGGAGCTGAATGTCAATGGCTCTGTATGAACTCAAGTAACCCCGGGTCTGGGCCCAGCACTTGCCAAAGCCTGGGGAGTTAATCAGCTTGACCCTTGTGACCTTCCAGAAACAGCCTCCTCTGTCCTCTGCATTTGCTTGAGATTAATAGTACGTGCAGCCTGTCCATGCCTGAGCTTGTTAGTCTCGATTTCTCGCCATCCCCTGGCCTGAGGCATTGACCTTATTTTGCTTTTTGGTGAGCAGGGGGTGGTTGTGAGGGAATTGAGGGATGGGGGAGGGGGAGGGGTGGGGCTGCGGTGTCAGGTGGACAGCCTCAGCTCTGCACCACCTCCCCCTGTACCGGCTGGGGCAATAAATTAGCCAGGACTTTCATTTCTAATTTTTCGGTAAGCACATCCCTTTTGTGGTCAAGTCTGGCTTTGGCTTAACTAGCATGTGCATCTGCAAACGCACACGCACATACACACACACAAACACACATTGTACACACACATATACACAGATTCACACACACATACATTGTACACACACATACACACACACTATAGACACAAATATGCACACACACAGACACACAGCCACTTGTACACACACACATTATACACACACATAAAAACATACACACAGAGACACTTATGCACACACACATAAACGCACCTGTACACACACATATTGTGCACATATATATAACACGCATACATACATTGCACACACGCACACACACACAGACACTTCTACACACAAACATTGTACACATGCATACACACACATAAACACACACACACATTTTACAATCACACACATTATACACACACATATATTTACACATAAACACACGCACTTATACGCAGATACACAAGCAAAAAAAGTGCATGTATGCGCATATACAGGCACTTTGTACATATTCAAGGGCAGGTTATCCAGCAACTGTCAGAGGATAATGGCAAGGACAGGAAACCAAGCTTGTTTCAATCAGGGGCTTCCAGGGTGATTGTACCTTACACACAGCTATCTTTCAGATGAGACATTAATTCAAGTTTTCCATATATCCAATGGCTCTATTTTGAAGATGAACTGAGGAGATTTACTCTGTATCTAACCCTGTGCTGTACCTGTCCTGGGAGTGTTTGATGGGGACAGTGTAGAGGGAGCTTTACTCTGTATCTAACCCTGTGCTGTACCTGCCCTGGGAGTGTTTGACGGGGACAGTGTAGAGGGAGCTTTACTCTGTATCTAACCCTGTGCTGTACCCGTCCTGGGAATGTTTGACGGGGACAGTGTAGAGGGAGATTTACTCTGCATCTAACCCCGTGCTGTACCTGCCCTGGGAGTGTTTAATGGGGACAGTGTAGAGGGAGATTTACTCTGCATCTAACCCCGTGCTGTACCTGCCCTGGGAGTGTTTGATGGGGACAGTGTAGAAGGAGATTTACTCTGTATCTAACCCCGTGCTGTACCTGCCCTGGGAGTGTTTGATGGGGACAGTGTAGAGGGAGCTTTACTCTGTATCTAACCCCATGCTGTACCTGTCCTGGGATTGTTTGATGGGGACAGAGTAGAGGGAGCTTTACTCTGTATCTAACCCCGTGCTGTACCTGCCCTGGGAGTGTTTGATGGGGACAGTGTAGAGGGAGCTTTACTCTGTATCTAACCCCGTGCTGTACCTGTCTTGCGAGTGTTTGATGTGGACAGAGTAGACAAAGATTTATTCTATATCTAACCCCGTGCTGTACCTGTCCTGGGATTGTTTGATATTAACATGGAGAGCCTGAAATAGAATGTGTTTACTCAATTAAGTGTGTGTGTAACTCAGTTTCTATTTTCATACATTTCACAAACTATGGGTTGGAGCAGACAAATCTCCTTTATGTCCCATTATGAACGCTCCACAGATATTGTTTGCCCAAGAGAGTTAATAATCAAGTTTCACATGAACAAAGCCTAGCCTCACTGAGCTGCAAACCTTGCACTCTGATCTTGGGTTCCCTGTGCAAAGTCCCACCTTCCTGTTACTGATTAGTACAAGGTCCAGCCGGAGTTCAAGGTTCAATGCTTCCTCGTATGTCGGATGTTTTCTTTCTGTGTACCTCCCGGAAAACTCAGAGTCCAGCCTTCCTGAAAATCTGCCATTAGGCAAGGGATTTGACAGTTAAGAATCATTAAGCACGCATCTTGCCGAACTAGAATAGAAAGACATCAAATTTCCCGGAGAGTTCTTCCAGTTGTGCATCAACTTCTCTTTTACAGCAAATGACTTCACTCTCGTATTCCCTCGACAAGGAAACAAGTTGCACAGTGTGGTACTGAATCACACAGACAAAAAACTCTCAAGGATGACCTTTCCTCATCCAAACCTTTGTCACATCCAGACTTGACTATTCCAACGCTTCATAAAAGCAAAATACTACAAATGCTGGAAACCTGAAATAAAAACACAAAATGCTGGGGGAAAAAAAAAACTCAGCAGGTCAGGCAGTATCTGTGGGGGGAGCCACGGATGCTGCCCGACTTGCCGAGTTTTTCCAGGATTTTTTGTTTTTATTCCATTCCGCCCTACGTAAACTTCCGCTCATCCGAAACTCAGTTGTCCATATTCTAAGCCGTGCCAAGTCCCATTCACCAATTATCACCCTCCATTGTGCTCACTGACCTAAATTGTCTTCTGAACCAGCAACAGCTTGATTTTAAAATTCTCCTCCTTGTATTCAAACCCCACCATGGACTCACCCACCCTGATCTCTGCAAACTCTTCTGGCCCTAAACCCAGCCAAGAACTCTGTGCTCAACCAATTCTGTCCTCTTGCACCTCCCCAATTTTCAGTGCTCCACCATTGGCGACCATGCCCTGTCACCTGGACACCCAGCTCTGGAATTTCCTCCCTAAACCTTTCCACTTCTCTCTCCTTCACCATCGTTTTATAAGACGCTCCTTGCAATCTACTTCTTTGACCAAGCTTTAGGTCACTTGTCCTTGTATCTCTTTGTGTGGCTTGGTATCAAATTTTGGCTGATACCAAATGCATCGGGACAGTTTACAACATTTAAGTTGCTATACAAATGCAGGCTGTGGTTATTATTCATCATCAGCATCCTTCCATCTATGTAAGATGATGGACAAACAGCAGTTCAAGTCCATTGGGTATAGGTTATATGCTGCGCTTTTACTAATACTTGAACACCAGGGAGGTGGTGGTTCAGTCGTATTGCCACCAGAGACCCAGTGTAATGCTCTGGGGACCTGGGTTTGAATCCCACCAGGCAGATGGTGGAATTTGAATCCAATTAAAAGCCTGATGATGATCATTACTGATTATTGTTAAAAACCCATTTGGCTCACTAATCTCGTTTAGGGAAAGAAATCTGCTGTCCTTACCTGGCCTGGTCTATGTGTGATTCCAGACCCACAGCAATGTGGTTGACTCTTTGAACTCAAAGGAAATTAGGGATGGGTAATAAATCCTGGCCTAGCCAGTGATATCCACATCCCATGAGCAAACAATTTTTAAAAAATGACCACTCTGTGAGAGACAGGTTCTGCCGCAAGTGCCACACATGATGTGGGTATCAGGTATCACTGTGGCCCTGTTTTTTGTTGTTGGTACCTGTTGCCAAGCCACTATAGCCACTGATAGTCATGGTAGTGTGGGTCGGTCATTTTTCTATGTCGTCAGCTAGTGTCTCCCAGGTGCAATAATCGATGTTTAGAGTCTTCATGCCATATTTTTAAGCACCCTTGAAGCGGAACTTTGGATACTCCACTGGCCATCTGGCTCCAGCCATCTCACCATACAGAAAATCCTTGGGCACGTGACCATCTCCCATCCTTTGAAGGTGCCCGAGCCATTGAATTCACCTCTATTTGATGAGTCTCGACACACTTGGGAACATTACCTTTGAGAAGGCTGCTACGTTTGTGAATTTGTCCTTCCATGAGATGCCCAGAAAGCACCTCAAACAGCAAAGTTAAATGTTGTCGAGCTTCCTTCCTTGCCATACAACAACACAGGCTTCATAGACCAGGTTCTTGGCCCTAAGAGTCAGCTTGATGTTATTCCATGCATGATTCATGTTTTGGCCAAAGATGGAAGCTGCTTTCCCTTTGTGTGTATGGAGTTCTTCATCATAAGACAGATTGTCTGTTGCCCAAGGTAGCAGAATTTGCTAGCCATTTCCAGTGGCGCATCGCTTAGTGTGATCAAGAGCGGACACTCTGTCACATGACCATGGTTTCCTTGATGTTCCTATTCAGGGAGAACAAGTTCCAGGCATCAGAGTGACAGGTATGTTGTTATCCTTTGTTCCAAGTGGGAATATATGATCCCTGGAATGGGGAGAGGGGAAAGTATCAGCTAGTGAGCGGGGGTGGGGACAAAACCCCCAGTGAGTTTCTTTGTTGGTTTCTTCTTGATGTGTGGATGACACTTGAGGTATTTATTGCCCATTCCCAGGGCATGAACAGCCAGCAATATAGTGTGGGAGTGAGATTGGCCAATCACTTAGGGCAGCAGGTCCCTTTACCTGAAAACCCAAAGTGAACCAGTTGAGTTGTTCTGACAACCCACAACTTTCCTGGTCCTTTTTCCTTGGTGCAAGTTACTAGATTTATTAAATCCAGTTGTTAGAGCTGCACATGGTGGTATGGGTTACCACACCTTCATCACGAGCACTCGACTACTGTACCCATACATTTGGGAAGCAGGTGGGCCCAGACGTCAGCACAGCCCCTTGACCCCATTTTAAAATATCTTGCTCATGTTACCTGTCCAGGAGCCAAAAGACCATGGGTGATGTAGCAGGTGGGGTATGGGTATGCTTGAAGCTGTACACTAGCAAAAGGTTGAACACAGAATAGGAGAAATGAAGTGGAGGAGGGTATATTATGTAGGGGGAAATCACTTCGAGATGTTATGACTGTTTTTCCCAATACCGAACTCATTGGCCCTTTGCCATAGAATCACACAGCACAGAATGTGGCCATTCAGCCCAACTGCCTGTGCTGGCTCATTGAAATCGCTGTCCAATTATTCCCATGCTCCCTTGTCCTTTCCCACTCCAACCAGGCAACCCCCTAATCTATTTCCTTTTGAAAGTTCCTATTGAATCTACCTCCACCACCCTTTCAGGCAGTGCATTCCAGATCACAACAACTCCATGCCTGTAATAAGTTCTCCATAGCTCCCCTTGGCGTTTCTACCAATTAAATTGTGTGTCCTTTGGTGACTGACACCCTCTGCTCTATCAAAATTGCCTCGATCGGGATCAAGTCACAGTGGATAGAGAAACTGTTGGCAGTGGCGGAAGGCTTGAGGGCCAAAGGACACTGATTTATGGTGATTGGCAAAAGAACTAAAGGCAAGATGAGGAAAAACTCTTTCACCCAGCAAGTGGTTACGATCTGGAATGAACTGCCAGAGAGCGTGGTGGAGGCAAATTCAATTGGGGCTTTCAAAAGGGAACTGGATGAACACCTGAAGGGAAGAATATTGCAGGCCTGTGGGGAAAGGATGGGGGAGTGGAATTAACTGAGTGGCCCTTGGAGAGAGCTAGCATGAAAATGAGGGATCGAACAACCCCCTTCTGCGCTGTAACCAAGCTATGGTTCTATGATTTTGAACACCTCACTTAAATCTCCCCTTAGCCTTCATTGCCCCATGGGGAACAATCCCAGATCCTCTTCTCTCAGGATGAAAGGAACCAACGTCTGCTTTATAATCTTCCAAATATCCAGATGGTCGACTGAAAAAAAAATACTGGACCAAAACTGGACAGATGGCAGCCCCAGGGTTCCATGGTGAAGTGAATGATTCTGTGCAATAAGACTCCTGCTGTGACAGTATGACACGCTCAATGAGTACAATTCCCCTTTAAGTAACCCTTACGCCTGGCTGGCATGTTGTGCCTGATGAGTGGGCAGAGGCCCAGTCAGATGAGGTTGCATATTTGCTCCTCTTCTGAAGAGAGTTCCTTGACATGCAATTGTGTATTTTTGTGTCCAGGTTGGCAAAGGCTGCTGGCGTGAAGAGACTGCCACTGATTATTTTTTTCCGTGTGTCACCTGTCTGCTTTCTTTCTGTGCATCTGTTGTTGTTTGTACTGAAGGCCTATAGTTTGGGTTTGTGAACAAGATATGAATGGACTTAATGCAGCTGAGCTCCAGCATCTCTTCCCAGCACTGCCCCCCACCCCTAAGCCCAACCACCCCCCCCCCCCCCACCCCCAGTGTCCCTAGATTGTGATTTTGGGGCCTTAACAGGGTTTGTTACTACGCTGTCTCCCTCTATTGTTTCACATATGACTCAGACTGGTACCTTCAGGCAACTTGAATGGAGGCAGAACATTTCAAACAGGAAATAATGAAGTAAACTCTAGGAACGGGGGGAAGAAATTCATAAAATGGTGTGATAACAATTCTCTTAAACTGAACAACAGCAAGAAAACAAGGTGTAAGTGATAAAAGGAGGTGGTGGCGAAATGATATTGTTGCTGGGTTAGTAGTTTAGGGCCACAGGCTAATGCCTGGAACCCAGGTTCCAATCCTAGTCTGTGATAAGTAACTAGGAAATCATTGCTAAATTGTGAACTAATGGTGCGCTAATGTCCTTTAGGAAAGGAAACCTGCTGTCCTTACCTCTCTGGCTCAGATGTGACTCCAGACCCACAGCAATATGGTTGGCTCTTAAATGCCCTCTGAACATAGGCAATTAGGAATGGGCAATAAATGCTGACCTAGCCAGCACAGCCCACTTCCAATGAATTAAAAAAAAAACTAGCTTTTTTTAAGAAAAAGCCAGTTAACGATATTGTTTCTGTGAAGGTATCAAAATCGTTATTAAGTACAAGTATCTAGGTGGCAAATTGGAGGATAAGTTGAACTGGAGGGAATACTGTAAAGGTTCGATGGCCAAGGGATGCACACGATTATGCCTCAGAAAATTTTGTGTAGAGGCCTTAGACAGCACCTTCCAAACCCATGTCCTCTACCATCAAGAAGGACAAGGGCAGCAGATAGACGGGAACACTACCACTTGGAGGTTCCCCTCCAAGCCACACACCATCCTGACTTGGAAATATATCGGCCGTTCCTTCACTGTCGCTGGGTCAAAAATCCTGGAACTCCCTCCCTAACAGCGCTGTGGGTGTACCTACAGCACATGGACTGCAGCAGTTCAAGAAGGCAGCTCAGCACCACCTCCTCAAGGGCAATTAGGGACAGGCAATACAAATGCTGGCCTTACCAGTGATGCCCAAGTCCTGTAAAAGAATTTAAGAAACTAAAGATCTTACAACCATGAAACTGTTCTATATGGCTGTAATTGAGAGTCCGATCCTTTTTGGATGTCTCACCTGGCACTGTTGACTTAGGAAAGCAGCCTTGGGGTACTGGGATTACTGAACCAGGCAGGAAGGGCACTTGTTGAACAGATCTCTCTTGATGAAATCTCCTCTTGAAAGACTTTGACAGAATTAAAGAGGGTTGTGGACAATGAGAACCATGCTTTGTCCCAGTATTACTGTTGGATGTGTTCTGGTAAAAGTTTGCAATCCCTCAGGTGCAGGACAAATCGGTTCCTGATCTCATTTGTATCCTTCTCTATAAGAACTTTTAACAGGAGTTTGATGAATGGATGAGGATATGTACTCAGGGTGGGACTCACTAACTGATTACTTTAATGTATTGGAATAGGTTCCAATACATATTTAATTAAAGTTAGATCTTTGTGATAGGGTAATTTTCTGTCTTTAATTGCTATTACACACTTTTATATATATATATGTTTCAGCAATATGCCCGAAACAAATTTCTGTAAGTATCATGAAGTGAATTGAATTAAAACATTCATTGCATGCCAAACAGAGTTAGTCTTTTTTTTTATTACTTCATGGGATGTGGATGTCACTGGCATTTGTTGCCTATTCCTAATTGCCCTTGAACTAAGTGGTTTGTTAGGCTATTTTGAGCCAGATGGTTTTATGACAAATGATGGCATATCATCATTACTGAGACTAGCTTTCAATTCCAGATTTTTATTAATGGAATTTAAATTCCTCAGACATAATGGAGGGATTTGAACCCACGTCCCCAGAGAATTAACCTGCACCTCTGCGTTACTAGCTTAGTGACATTACCACCACACCACCATGTCCCCCAGATGTTGCTGCTGGTTGTCCTTTGATTCGAGGGTGACATCTATTCAGGGTCATGGGTTTCTGCCACAGGCCTCCATGGGACTGAACAGGCTGGTCGATTCTCGACCCACAGATCTTTGGGTACATATGCCACAAAGCCTCAGCCACCCACCCACCCCTCCCCCCCTCCCAATTGACCTTTGTCAAACTAACCAGCTGCAGCATGACACCAAGGGGGCAGGAGGTCCCATGAGTTAGCGGGATCTGAAGTGTAGGATTTTCTTCCTTTTCTTTCCTTCTCTGCTGTCGCTCTGCCTCAACATTAATGCGCTTGGACTCAAAGCACGATGCCGCTCGATGGACAGGTTACCCCCATTTTGAACGATTAATAGCAAGCTCCTCCCAGCCCTCCCGAATGTACCATTGTGAATTGGGAGCCATCTTTGTCCATACCATTGTGGTGTGGAGGCTGCACTCGCCTGTACCGTTGTGGAAAGGGGGCTGTTCTGAAGTTTCCAAACCCGGGAGATACCAACCCAGTCTTATTTTGCTTGTTTTTGAACCATCAGCAATCCCACCCGTCTAGTCTTGGAAATCAGGCTAAATGGGCAGTCATCCTGTCTCAACCTTTGGGGGCCTGAGGTGACCCATCAAAGAATCCACTTCACATCTTTGACACAGTGATCAATATTCACACCTTTGTTCAGCTCTGATTCGTTGTTTCACTTCGCTTAGATGCTGCTGTTGATTTATTGATTTCAGCAGCACTTTATTACATTCCTTCCAGCACCCTCCCTCCACCCCGCCCACTCCATTAGTCGCCTTGGCTGAAGGGGGTGAGGCATTCGCAGGTACAGTGCCCCGAATGATTCTGCACCTCACACTCTGTTTTAATGCCAGTTAGTTTAATCCTGCCACTGTGTGACGCAGCACGTTACCAGGGAAACCTGTGCCACTAAGGCCTCAACCAACCGCCACCACCACCCCACACCCCACCCACCCCCCCACCCCACCCCAATTAGCACTCCTTGTCAAGCTAACCAGATGCAGCAATGACACCAAGGGCCAATGAAGTACACAGGCACCTTAAGATTAACCAGCCTGACAGCCCTGTCGATAGAGTTGTAGAGTTGGACGAAGCCTAAGGATGCTTGCAACAACGCATTCATATTTTGGGTTGAACAAGCCTGTGGACCAGGCTTCCTGTTTTAATTGGCTCTATTTACAACCCCCACCCAGCTGCTGATTGGAGCCCAGCTCTAACGAGGTGGACTTCAGCCCATAGCCCTCAGAAATGGCTGCTGACCCTCCAGTCATGTGTACAGCCTTGAGCCAGTTACACTAACAGCTTGCATTTGTGTGTGACGTCTTTAATGCAGTGAATGCACTGGGGTTTCTACACAGAAATGTTATGAAACAGAATTTAATGCTGAGTCACATAAGCAAGCATCAAAGCGACTAAAAGTTTGGTCAAAGAGATAGGTTCTAAGGAGGACCTTAAAGGAGGAGAGATGGAGGCAGAGGCAGAGAGGTGGAGATGTTTAGGGAGGGAATTCCAGAGCTTAGCCAACGGTGGAGTGATTAAAATCGGGGCTGCTCAAGAGGCCAGAACTAATAGTGCACAGAGATCTGGGATAATTATGAGGGTGGAGGAGATTACAGAGATAGAGAGGGTGAGGGGATGGAGGGAATGATAAGAGGAGTGATAATTTTAAAATCGCTGCTCCCTGGCCTTCACCTTGCAAGCATCAGATCCGAAACATTGTTGTGACAAATAGTGAGGGAAAGAGGCAACCATAGTATGAATTAGTTTCGTCTGGATGAGAATTTATATTCAAATTGATGCTTGGGAGGGGAGGGAGGGGGGGGCCGGTGCCTGCACATGGGCTACACCTCTTTTATTCTGAGCGGTGACCTGCCCACCCCACTGCTCTGACACAGGATCCTATGTCAGGTTGGGCACGATTCCAGAGGTTTAAGTATGTGACCTTTCACCTTCAAAAGGGTCCACCATTGGCTGCCCATCTTCGCACCACTGCCAATTGGAAAGCAAGCAGACTCTTCTAAACCAAAATTCTGAATCCTAAATTCCTGGAGGATCCCGAGGCAATCCTGGAGGGTTGGCAATCTTGTGCCCAGGTATTCCGGGGAGGCCACTAGCGAGTTTCCACCACTGGCCAGAATCCCACTGGAAACACACCGTGAGTTAGGGGTGGTGGTGGCGTAGTGGCTTAATCACTGGATTTGGTTAATCTAGGCTAATGACTCTAGGGACCTGGGTTTGAATCCCACCATCATAGATGGTGGAATTTGAATTCAATAAAAAAACCTGGAATTAAAAGTCTAGTGATGACCATGAAACTGTTGCAAAAACCCATCTGGCTCGTCAATGTCCTTTAGGGAAGTACATGTGCCATCCTTACCTTGTCTGGCCTACTGTGGGTCCAGATCCACAGAAATGTAAAAAAACAAAAAAACTGCAGATGCTGGAACTAGAAGTTTTGTCGAAGGGTCATGAGGACTTGAAACGTCAACTCTTTTCTTCTCCGCCGATGCTGCCAAACCAGCTGAGTTTTTCCAGGTAATTCTGTTTTTGTTTTCCACAGAAATGTAGTTGATTCTTAAAATACCCTCTGAACAAGGGCCCTTAGGGATGCCCACATCCCATGAGTGAATATGATAAAAGTCAAATGATCCTTCCCAGGAAACTGGGCAGTGGCCAAAACAGTCCTATCCCAAATCTATGGAGCAGAGAAACACAGCGTTGTAGGTCAGTGTCACATTTAAAAAAAAATTCTTTCTTGGAATGTTGGTGTCACTGGCAAGGCCAGCATTTCTATTCTCTCAGAGAGTCATCAGTGTTTGGAATTCTCTACCCCCAGAGAGCAGTGGAGGCTGTGTCATTGAAAATATTCAAGGCTAAGCTAGAGAGATTTTTAACTGACAAGGGAGTTAAGCGATTGAGGGCTCAGGAGGAGAACTGGAGTTGACACCACAGTCAGATCATCCTTGGTCTTATTGAATGGTGGACCAGGCTGAAGGGTCGAAATGGCCTACTCCTGCTCCTATTTCTTACCTTCTTATACCCTTGTGCTGATTGGCTAGTCGGCCTTTTCCAAGGGCAGTTAAGAGTCAATGACGTTATTGTAGGTCTGGAGTCACATGTAGGCCAGACCAGGTAAGGATGGCAGATTTCCTCCCCTAAAGGGCATCAGTGAACCAGTCAGGTTTTTACAACAATCAGCTAGATTCATGATCATCATTAATGAGATAAGGATTTTATTCATGAGTCATTAAATAGTTGAACTTAAATTCTACCAACTACCTTGGTGGGATTTGAATTCAAGTCTCTAGAGCATTTGTCTGGGCTTTTGGATTACAAACCCCAGTAGCATTACCACCATGCGAACGACCCCACCTTGTTCAACATTGAGCTAACTACTGTGTTTAAAAAAGGATAGAACTCTTATTTCTGTAGCACCTTTCACAAGACTAGGATATCCCAAAGCATTTTGCAACCAGTGTAGTGTTTTTGATATGCAGTCACTGTTGAAATGTAGGGGACATGGCAGCCAGTTAGTGCACAGGAAGCTCCCATAAACAGCAGTGTGATAATGACCAGATCATCTGGTTTTAGTGATGCTGGTTGAGAAATAAATACTCGGACACCTGGGAGAAGTCCGCTGAGGGAATACAGGACCTCAGTTCAATGCCTCTGCCATATGATGGTACCTCCAACCGTGCAGCACTCCGTCAGTACTGCACTTTGACCATCAGCCTAGAGTTTGTGCTTATAGATGTGGGGTGGGACCTGACTCCATAACCTTCTGACTCAGAGTGAGAGTGCCAGTCACTGAACCACAGCTGACTCCATTATAGATTAACTGTGACCATAAAATACATAATTATAAAGAAAATGCCGTCTTGTCACAAAGCCCTGAGGTTATGCCAGCCTTTTGGGCAATGCTCTCCGAGTCGTGACAGCTCGCTGTGTAAGAAAATATTCACCTCATCTCCTAAAGCAAAACACTGCAGATGCTGGGAATCTGAAATAAAAATAGAAAATTCTGGAAATGTTCAGCAGGTCTGACAGCATCTGTGGAGAGAGAAACTCTTCCAACAGACCTCTCATTAGAACGGAAACATTAACTCTCTTTCTCCCTCCACAGATGTTGCCCGACCTGCTGAGCATTTCCAGAATTTTCTATTTTTATTTCTCCTCCCCTCCCCTGGCTTTTTTTTTGTGTGCGACAATTTCTATCTTACAGCAGTGAGTCTACACTTCGAAAATAGTTCATTGGCAAAGTGCTTTTGGGATGCCCTAAGGTCATCTCAGGTGTTATATAAACGCAACCTCTTTCGTACTTGGAACTGGAGGGGGCGAAGGGAGGGGGAACAAAGGATCATAAGCAGTCTGAATAAAATGAGAGAGAGAGGGAGGGGAGGGGAAAAATGTTTGCTCAGAAATATTTTAGCAAGCCTTCATAATGTCAGCGAGACTGGCTGGGGTATAACCACAAGGGGTTAAATATTGTGTGTTCCAGTCTCTGTAGGGCAGCCTAATCCCAGAGTTTGCTAGTGTTGACTGGTGGAGCTTTTAGCCTGTAGTGTGTCGTGTGTGTGTGTGTGTGTGTGTTTTTCTACATGTCTTCATCTGGGAGGTGCCTAAGCTTTAAGTCGGGCTCGACTGCCTCATTCTCCATGTGGCCTGACTGAGGAAGGTTTGTGTTGGTGTGTGAGAGACAGGGAGAGAGAGGCAGTGCACCTCGTTAAGGCAATCATTTCCAAACCTACCATTAAATTTATTAATAATTATATATATATATATATTTTTTTCTGGATAAGACCTTGCTTTGACCGTTTCTCTTTTCACGTTGGATCGCGGGCGCTAACAGAGGACACATTACACCCGGTTACTTTGTATTCCTGAAGCTGAGCTCGGATACATCGCTCGCAAATACGGAATCAAACCAGGCGGCAGCAGCAACAACAGCAACAGCAACATGATACATTCCATCTTTTTTTTTGTGTGTGTGTAACCATTAAAAACTGCAGCGTTTCTTCACACGCTGACGGGATTTCCGGAGCTGTTGTGTGTGTCTGTGTAAGAGGGGGAAATCAGGTAAGGGGAAATCTGTCGTCCATTACGTATGTAATAGATTTATAAAATTGTGTATGTTGTATCTCTTGTTTTTCCCCCCCAAAAATATTAACATTAACAGTGGAGTGGGGGGGGGGGGGGGGGGGTGGGGGGGGGGGGGGGGGGGAGGTGGTGATGGGGGCGCGTGGCCAATAAGAATTCAGTTTCAGTCTGGTGAAATTGAACAGATGCTGGTCAGGCTCCCAGACCCCTTCATGTTTCTGTCCTGGGATCCTCACTCGATTCCATACATTCCCTCGAACACCTCCTCCCCCCCTCCCTTCCCACCCTCGCAGAAGAGAGGCCCTCTTTCAATCAAACCATCTGCCTTCGTCTGAAATAACCCCCCCCCCCCCCCCCCCACTGAAACCTGGAAGAGAAATCAGAGGATGCATTTTGTTGCTTGTTTGTTTTTTTTTTAAAGGAAAAGGGCTTCCTTCCTTATCCTCTGCCTATTTTTTTAAAATTATTTTTAAAATGCGTGGCGAAAGGGTTAACATCGCAATCCCTCAGGCAGCTGGTTTGTGTTGTGTGTTGTGTGTGTGTGTGTGTCTGTGTGTGTGTATATATTTATATATCATATTTTAATATTCAGGCCTTTCTGTACTGTTTTCTCCCTCGCAGCCTTGGGAGAGGGGGCTATTACAGTACGTCGGGGAGTTGACAGTGTTCAGGGTTATAATCATTTTTATTTACCAAAAACGTCCTTCATAATATCCATTTTAAAAGGGGTGGCTGGTGACTGGGAAAATTTGTGAACAGGAGTTTTTAACCTGCTGCTCTCAAGTTGGTTCTGTGTGGTCAGTGGTCAATGCACTGAGGCTACAGGGCGAATCATTTGAATTACATTAGCCGCAGGCTATTGATTGTTTGTGTGGTTAATTTAATGTTTATATATATATATATATATATGTATATTATATATATCTATACATTCTGGGTCCAATAGTCTGCATTTTGCTTGCATTTTGTTTTCTGTTTATCCTGTTCGCCGCTCCCCTCCCTCCCCCATCTCAGCTAATGACACTGACCGTTCCTCCCCCCAGCCACCCCCCCCCCCCCCCCCAAAAAAAAAAGGTTCCAGTTCCACCCAGGTCCTAGTTGCTCTCCATGAGCCTTAACCACTAGGAGTCTGTTGTCAGTTGCATTACAGAGGGGGGCACCAGAACTTCCCCTATCTCCTCAGTGGCAGAGCCCCCTGGCATCTTGGCCTGACTCCCTGGAAGCCCTTCCCTCACTGCTTTCCCCACTCCACACCTCCCCCCCGACCCACCCCCCCCCCCACCCCCCCCCCACCCCACGTCACCTTTCAGAGGCCTCTTCAAATCAACAACAACTTGCATTTATATAGCGCCTTTACTGTAGTAAACATACCAAGGCATTTCGCGAGAGTGTTAACAGACACGATTTGACCCTGAGAAATGCCACATGCAAAAATGTGAGGGCACATGATCAAAAGCTTGGCCAAAGAGGTAGATCTTAACAAGGAGAGGTAGAGGTGGAGAGGTTTAGGGAGGGAATTCCAGAGCTTAGGGCCCAGGCAGCTGAAAGCACGGCCGCCAGTGGTGGAGAGAAGTGGGTGGGAGGAACACAAGAGGCCAGCATTGGAAGAACGTGGAGTTCTCAGAGGGTTGTGGGGCTGGAGGAGGTTACAGAGATAGGGAGGGGGGGGTGGCGACGAGGCCATGGGAGGATTTGAAAACAAGGATGAGAATTTTAAAATTCAGGCATTGCTTGAAAGTAATCCTTTTAACTGTGGATATCTCCTTTTCTCATCTGCTTTAGCTCTTGAAGTGTCTTGAAGCAGACTTCCTGCCTCACACGACCCTATAATCAATTCAGTTGCTGTAATCTTGACCAAGCTCTATCCCATCCAGTGGCTGCCACACACAGGGTGTCACTGGATTAGCTTCAAGAGCAGGAACCATGGCTGATTTGTCTCTCTGCTTGCCAACCCAGGAAACCAAGGGCAATTTTAGTAACCTACTCTAGTTCTAGTTAAGACTAGTTTATTTTGCAGAGACAGAGAATCCAATTTAGAATTTCCCTGGCCTATATGGTTCGCTTATTGATTTCTGTTTGTGGCTATATGTGTTGAAATCTTGGATGAATGTTCACTATCGTATACAATATTTGGACTGCCCTAAGTATTTCATTATCACGAACTGGGAGGTTCTTTTTTATTTATTCTTTCTTGGGATGTGGGGTGTTGCTGACGCTTATTACCCATCTCTAGTTTTCTAAGGAAGCTGGTGGTGAGCCTTCCTCTTGAAGGTTTAATATAACTGGACGCCTCGCTAGGAAACTGAAGAAAGCAGCTCAGGTATATTATGCTTGTGTGGGTCTGGAGTCACATATAGGCCCAGGTCGGCGTCTAAAGGAACGTTAGTGTGTTCTTACAACAAATCTAACAGCTTTGTGGCCATTTTTGCCAACGCCAGTTTTTTATTTCCAGAGTTCACTTGCAACGGTGGGATTTGATTTTCTATTCTCTGGATTATGTGTCCAGTAAAACAGCTAATTGTGCCTATACATGCTAAGTTGTGTGTTGTCACCAGTGCTTCAGTGATGAGCAGCTTATTTAGTTTCATGTCATGGAGCAGCCTGTGCTTGACATCATTGCGTTGACCTCCACAGCCATGTAGATTTAAGGTCTGGGATGAGGTAACTGTTCTTAGTCAGGGTTGTGTATGAGTGTTCTAAAGCTGGGAAAAAGGGGAAAACTCAGTCAAGGTTCCTGCTCCTTATTGCTACTCAGCGTCCCTTACTGGGAAGGTGTAGTTGTGTCGATGTTGGTTCCAGGATGGGATCAGTCTTGGCAGTGCTCCCCCACTTGCACCCCTCTCCTGCCCCCCCCCCGCCTCCCTTGGTTAATCAGCTTGCTAAAAATCTGTGAATAGGCTTATGTGTGGCCATTTGAGGCAAGGTACCAGAGAGATACAAAGTCTTTTGGTGCAGTGGGTGACATCCCTGCCTCTGAGCTAGAAGCTTTGGGTTCGAGTCCCACCCCCAAGACATGATGGTCATGGAAGATGTCTTTGTAGCATGACCAAACAGGTTGAGTATTGATTTGTAAATCCTTCCAACACACGGCAGTGGCGAGGGGTAAGAGTGGGAGAGATTCCTGGTCAGTCATGTGAAGGAAAGAAATTGGAGTCTCTGTCATTGTTATCCATAGCTCCAGACTGCAACATGCATGTAAAAGTGTCCGTTGCCACAGCAACTTGGGACTCCCTGAGTGAACTGCACCACACCACCACCACCACCTCCAGGGGGATATGAAACTGCACCCCAAGGGGTGGTTGGAGGGAGAGAATTTTGGAACTGACCTTTTAGGAATGAAAGGAAGATTAAGGGAGGTGAAAAGAATTTATATAGCACCCTTCACAATCTCAGGACGTCCCAAAGCACATCAGAGCCAAGGAGATACTTTTGAAATGTAGACACTGTAGGAAGCACGACAGCCAGTTTGTGCAGGGCAAGCTGCCACAAGCTGCAATCATGACCAGATAATCTGCTTTAGTGATGTTGATTGAGGGATTAATGTTCACCAGGCCAGTGGGGGGAACTCCCCTATTCTTCTTCAAAATATTGCCATGAGATCTTTTACAGTCACCTCAGAGGGCAGACAGGGCCTCTGTTTAACGTCTCAGCTGAAAGATGGCACTTCCAGCAGTGTTGCACTCCCTCAGTACTGATGCTGTTGGCCTGTATGTAATGGGACTTGACAGTGCAGTCCTGAGTCCAGGGTGGAAACGTGCTAGTCATTAAGCTATGGCTGAAAGCATGAAGAGCTGATGGGAGGTTGTAGGATTGATCGCTATTTGGGTGTCACAAGTGAAGTGAAATGAATTACAACACTTGCAAAACAAAGTGTTTGGCGAGTATATTTACCTTCTGTTTTATCGATATCAGAACGGACTCTGCTCCTCGGCACTTTCCTCTCTTGGGCTTGCTAAGCTTCTCAGTACAGCATCCTTCCTCGTCATTGCTTGGGCCAACACCAATCTCGCCACCAGCCCCTCCGTCTCAGTCTTTCTCTGCACTTTCGATCTGTGGCACTCCTCACCTTCCCTTCTGCCTACAATCCAAATCTTTCAAAGGTCATGCAATGTGCCATTTCATTTTATGGTTCCCAATGTGAGGGTTCGACCTGATTGGATGGATAGATCCTGAAATCAGGGTTGAAGCCAGGTACGAACATAAGAAAGAGGAGCTGGAGTGGGCTATAAGGCTTCCCAGGCTTTCTCTGCCATTCATGGCTGTTTTTCAGCCTGCACACCACTTTCCCGACCTATCCCCAAATCCCTTCCTGCCCAAGCATCTATTAGTCTCAGTTTTGAAGACACCCGGCGACTGATAAGAGAGTTCCAAAATTCACAACCCTCTGATTGAAGAGGGTTCTCATGTTGCAGATCTGATGTGCCATTTGTGACAGTTTCCCCTGATTGGCTGGGCACAGTCCCTATGATCACTGGCAGCAGGAAATATCACCTCCAGACGGCTGATTCTTAAAAAAAAATGTAATTCTTTCATGGAATGTGGGTATTGCTGCCAAGGCCAGCATTTGTTGCCCATCCCTAATTGCCCTTGAACTCCATAGCTTGCTGAACCATTTCAGAGTCAAGCACATTACTGTGGGCCGAGAGTCACACGTAGGCCAGACCAGTTAAGGATGGCAGATTTCTCCTCCCGAAGGGATATTAGTGAACCAGATGGGTTTTAATGACAACCAATGTTACTTTCATAGTTCCTGAGACTAGCTTTCAGTACGAGATTTTTTTTCTAGATTGCCATGGTGGGGTTTGAAGCCTCGCTGCCAGAACATCAGCCTAGGCCTCTAGATTACTATTCTAATGATGCTACCACTATGCCACCATCTCCCCTACTTGAAGGGGAAGGGCCTATTAATTGAGTTAGTCATTTATTCCACCATGCTTACTGACTAGCATTGGCTCCCATTCCCTCAATTACCCAAATTTAAAATTCTCATCCTAATCTTCAAATCCCCCTGTAGTCTCACCCCATCCCTATCTCTGTAACTTGTTCCAGCCCCACAACTCTTCGCTCCCCCTGATCCTCACTACCAACTTCTCCATCCTCCTGTGGCTGATTGGGTATTCCCCCTGCCTCTGAGACAGATGGTTGTTGATTCAAGTCCCCCTCCTGAACTTGTGCACAAAATTGTGGGCTGACATTGCGGTGCCGAGGTAGTGCTACATTGTTAGCAGTCCTGGCTTTGGTTGAGGTATTAAACTGTTTGCCTTCTTGAGTGGACGTAAATGATCCCATGGCACTATTTCAAAGAAGAGCAGGGGAGTTTTCCCTTGTGTCCTGACCCATATTTATGCCTCAATCAATATTAAAACAGATTATGTGGTAATTATCACATTGCTGTGCATGGGAGCTTGCTGTGTGTAAATTGGCTGCCCTATTTCCTACATTACAACAATGACTCCACTTCAAAAGTATCTCAGTGGCTGTAAAGTGCATTGGGACTTCCAAAGGTCATGAAAGGTGCTATATAAATGTAAGTCTTTTTCCCTTCCTTCCTTCATTCTCTATCTCTGACCACTTCTGTGCCCTCCAGCCCCCTCATCCCAAAATTAGAGGCAATGACTTCAGATGTCTAGGCCCTAAGCTCTGTAGTTCTCTCCCGTAACTCTTTCACCTCCCTCTCATCCTTTAGGACTCTCCTTAAATCTATTTGATCACCTATCTCCTTCTTTAACTTGGCCTCCATTTTAATCTGTTTATGCTCCAACAAAGTGCCTTGGGATGTATTTCTATGTTCAATTTGCTGCTTAAATGAAGATCAACTCCTCTTGGCATTCTGAGAAGAGAGGCATAAGTGGTCATTATTTAAGGTCTCCTGTTTGTCCTTTCCAGAACTGTGGTGCTGAATTAAATTTAGAAACATTTGGGTTTATTTTTGATTAGTGGAACTGCAGGGGTTTTTCTGATTTCCCACTTTTTCTTTTCAACTCAGGTGAAAATAAAACCGGAACATTGGAAGTAACCATTGTTTCCTGATTCACCTCAGCCTTTGTTTCTACCCTTTTCAATCCTAATGCTTTAGTTTGTGGGTCTTCGTGTTGTGAAATATCTATTATTACATTTAAATAATCCCAGCCCCTACTTGCACTTCCTGTCAGGTTTTGAATTCATGCACCACATTTAGAATGAGAATTCCTATGTAAACTTGTCACGTTGCAATCATGACCTCCGCCATGGGGACATTGCTGTACCACACTCTTCATATGGGAGATTAACTGCTCTATCTTATTTTCACAACTCATTTCCATTTTGGCTCAGTGAGCGGCACTCTCGCCACTTGAGTCCGTACGTTGACGGTTCAAGTCCCACTTTAGAGATGTTGAGCACAGAATCCAGTGCAGTACTGAGGGAGTGCTGCACTGACTGATGTTCTGATTTTTGGATGAGACATTAAACCAAGGCCCCGTCTGCCCTCTCAAGTTAATGTAAAAGATTTTTAAAAAAATTTATTCATGGGATGTGGGTTTTGTTGGCTGGGCCAGCATTTATTGTCCATCCCTAGATGCCCTTGAGAAGGTGGTGGTGAGCTGCCTTCTTGAACTGCTGCAGTCCATGTGGTGTCAGTACACCCACAGCGCTGTTAGGAAGGGCGTTTCAGGCTTTTGACCCAATGACAGTAAAGGAACGGTGATATATTTCCAAGTCAGGATGGTGAGTGACTTGGAGGGGAACTTCCAGGTGGTGGTGTTCCCATGTGTCTGCTGTCCTTGTCCTTCTAGGTGGTAGTGGTCGTGGGTTTGGAAGGTGCTACCTAAGGAGGCTTGGTGAATTCCTGCAGTGCATCTTGTAGATGGTACATACTGCCGTTACTATGCTTTGGTGGTGGAGGGAGTGAATGTTTGTGGATGGGATGCCAATCAAGCGGGGCTGCTTTGTCCTGGATGGTGTCGAGCTTCTTGACTGCTGTGGGAGCTGCACTCAACCAGGCAAGTGGGGAGTATTCCATCACATTCCTGACTTATGCCTTGTAGATGGCGGACAGGCCTTTAGTGAGTCAGGGGGTGAGTTACTCGCTGTACAATTCATAGCCTCTGTCCTGCTCTTGTACCCACAGTATTTATATGGCTAGTCCAGTTCAGTTTCTGGTAAATGGTAACCCCCAGGATGTTGATAGTAGGGGATCCATTGATAGTAACACCATTGATCATCAAGGGACAATGGTTGGATTCTCTCTTGTTGGAGATGGTCATTACCTGGCACTTGTGTGGCGCAAATGTTACTTGCCACTTGTCAGCCCAAGCCTGGACATTGTCCAGGTCTTGCTGCATTTGGTCATGGAAAGCTTCAGTATCTGAGGAATCGTGAATGCTGTTGAACATTGTGCAATTATCAGTAAACATCCCCACTTTTGACCTTATGATGGAATGAAGTTCATTGATGAAGCAGATGAAGATGGTTGGGCCGAGGACACTACCCTGAGGAACTCCTGTGGTGATGTCCTGGAGCTGAGATGACTGACCTCCAACAGCCACAACCATCTTCCTTTGTGCTAGGTATTACTTCAACCAATGGAGAACTTTCCCGCTGATTCCCATTGACTCCAGTTTTGCTAGGGCTCCATGATGCCACACTCGGTCAAATGCTGTCAAGGGCAGTCACTCTCACCTCACCTCGGGAGCTGAGCTCCTTTGTCCAAGGCTGTAATAAGCTCAGGAGCTGAATGGCCCTGGCGGAACCCAAACTGGGCGTCAGTGAGCAGGTTATTGCTAAGCAAGTGCCACTTCGTAGTACTGTTGACGACCCCTTCCATGACTTTACTGATGATGGAGAGTAGACTGATGGAGCGGTAATTGGCTGGGTTGGATTTGTCCTTTTTGTGTACAGGACACACCTGGGCAATTTTCCACATTGCTGGGTAGATGCCAGTGATGCAAACACTCCCATGGCACTATTTTGAAAGAATGCGGAAATCTCTTTGGTGTCCTCACTCACATAGAGCTATCAACCTACATCACTAAAACAGATTACTTGGCCATTATCCCATTGTTGTTTGTGGGACCTTGCTGTGCTGAACTTGGTTGCCAAGTTCCCTTATTTACAATCATGACAATGCTTCAAAAGTAGTTCTTTGGCTGTAAAGCCCTTCGGGACATCCTGAAGCCCTAAGAGTTGCTTTAGAAACAGGAGGCTTTCGTCCTTGCTCTGGGCCTGCTCTGGGTGTGCTTCATTTGGTTCCTTTACTCACCAGCCCAAGAGTTCTGCCACCCGTTACAGCTTGTCCAGCTCCCCACCCTCCACCATCACCCCCACATGTAGAATTAGTTTACATCTCGCGCAGGACAATGTAGTGAAAGAGTGACAGTGAAGGAGTGGAGCAGAGAACCTGCAACAGGAGAAGTGCAATCGCAAACCAGCCAGTCATCCAAAACCAGCATCTGTTCCTGCCATTCACGTATGCTCACACCATGTCTGTTAGCTTGAAGATTGAGCAAAGCAATTGACAAAAATTGATCCTAGAGTCTGACAACTAGTGCCAGATGAAAGGAGTTTTTGTATTTTTCCTGTAGTTTACAGGCAGTTTTAGAAGGATGTGTTAATATATAGTTGAGACCTTCAATTTGGGAATTCTGATTAATTTGATTGAGCATTTGATAAACAGCTCGCTTGTTTTTAAAATAGGTGTATTTTACAATTGGGCAGAAAGTCCTGCATCACAAGAGCATTTAGTAACAAAATCTTCATCAGCACTTCTTGCAAAATTTTGGCCGGTTGCACAAATGACAGAAAAACTCAGAGAATCCAATCGCGATTTTCTTACTCTTTCCTTGTTGCGCTCCTTTACATTCATCAAGATGAGGGGTGTCACTCTTCAACTGTTTTTTCACACCCAGTTTCAGCGTTATGGTTACGTGCAGCACTCATCAAATACTCCCAGGACAGGTACAGCACGGGGTTAGATACCGAGTAGAACTCCCTCTACACTGTCCCCATCAAACACTCCCAAGGCAGGTACAGCACGGGGTTAGATACAGAGTAAAGCTCCCTCTACACCGTCCCCATCAAACACTCCCAGGGCAGGTACAGCATGGGGTTAGATACAGAGTAAAGCTCCCTCTACACTGTCCCCATCAAACACTCCCAAGGCAGGTACAGCACGGGGTTAGATACAGAGTAAAGCTCCCTCTACACTGTCCCCATCAAACACTCCCAAGGCAGGTACAGCACGGGGTTAGATACAGAGTAAAGCTCCCTCTACACCGTCCCCATCAAACACTCCCAGGACAGGTACAGCACGGGGTTAGATACAGAGTAAAGCTCCCTCTACACTGTCCCCATCAAACACTCCCAGGGCAGGTATATCACGGGGTTAGATACAGAGTAAAGCACCCTCTACACTATCCCATCAAACACTCCCAGGACAGGTACAGCACGGGGTTAGATACAGAGTAAATCTCCCTCTACACTGTCCCCATCAAACACTCCCAGGACAGGTACAGCACGGGGTTAGATACAGAGTAAATCTTCCTCTACACTGTCCCCATCAAACACTCCCAGGACAGGTACAGCACGGGGTTAGATACAGAGTAAATCTTCCTCTACACCGTCCCCATCAAACACTCCCAGGACAGGTACAGCACGGGGTTAGATACAGAGTAAATCTTCCTCTACACCGTCCCCATCAAACATTCCCAGGACAGGTACAGCACGGGGTTAGATACAGAGTAATGCTCCCTCTACACTGTCCCCATCAAACACTCCCAGGACAGGTACAGCACAGGGTTAGATACAGAGTAAATCTCCCTCTACACTGTCCCCATCAAACACTCCCAGGACAGGTACAGCACGGGATTAGATACAGAGTAAAGCTCCCTCTACACTGTCCCCATCAAACACTCCCAGGGCAGGTACAGCACGGGGTTAGATAAAGAGTAAACCTCCCTCTACACTGTCCCCATCAAACACTCCCAGGACAGGTACAGCACGGGGTTCGATACAGAGTAAAGCCTCCTCTACACTGTCCCCATCAAACACTCCCAGGACAGGTACAGCACGGGGTTCGATACAGAGTAAAGCTCCCTCTACACTGTCCCCATCAAACACTCCCAGGACAGGTACAGCACGGGGTTAGATACAGCGTAAAGCTCCCTCTACACTGTCCCCATCAAACACTCCCAGGACAGGTACAGCACAGGGTTAGATACAGAGTAAAGCTCCCTCTACACAGTCCCCATCAAACACGCCCAGGGCAGGTACAGCACGGGGTTAGATACAGAGTAAAGCTCCCTCTACACCGTCCCCATCAAACACGCCCAGGGCAGGTACAGCACGGGGTTAGATACAGAGTAAAGCTCCTCTGCACTGTCCCCATCAAACACTCCCAGGACAGGTACAGCACGGGGTTAGATACAGAGTAAAGCTCTCTCTACAGCGTCCCCATCAAACACTCCCAGGACAGGTACAGCACGGGGTTAGATACAGAGTAAAGCTCCCTCTACACTGTCCCCATCAAACACTCCCAGGACAGGTACAGCACGGGGTTAGATACAGAGTAAAGTTCCCTCTACACTGTCCCCATCAAACACTCCCAGGACAGGTACAGCACGGGGTTAGATACAGAGTAAAGCTCCCTCTACACTGTCCCCATCAAACACTCCCAGGACAGTTACAGCATGGGGTTAGAAGCAGGGCGAAGCACCGATGTCCGATTTGTAACATTATGGGTTCAAGCACTATTCCAGGATTTAAGCACACAATCTTGGCAGTGTGATGCTATCAGAAGTGCCATCTTCTGACTGAGGTATTGAACTGAGGACCAGCAGTTTGACGCAATCGATTCCATGGCACTATTTAAAAAAACCTGCTTTGGAGTCCTCCCTGGTGTGGTGATGTAACCTATATTTATCCCTCCACCAGCATCATTAAAACACATTGTGCGGTCAGCAGTTCCATTGCTGTTTGTGAGACCTTGCTCTGCACAAATTGGCTGCCACTCTTTCAGAGAGGATTGCCCCAAATTGGAGCAAACGAGCTTGAAATGGACTTTTAAAGCTTCCAAAGGGAGGCCCGTGATAAAGGAAATAGAAATACTCAAGCAGATCTGCCAGTCAGACACCTAAATATTACTGTACTTCCATGGGAGCCCATTCTTGCGACTTCTAAACCTTACTTCCTGCTCCTGTGATTTTTCTTTCCCCATGATCCCCATTGTAAATTGCTATGTTAACATTATTCATTTAAGTTTGCTATGTCAGCCATCACAGGCTAGTTGTAGCCTCTGACCCCTAGGGGCTCTGTTAGAGGGAGTTTCTGAAACCTCTCTCCCAACTATATTACCATCTTGTATTCGAGTCAGCCCTACAATTATGTAATGTCCCATTTCCTGATTCATTTCATGCTGTGCATTATCACTGCCCGGTGCTCACCACCCTGCCCCGCCATGTTTGCAGCTCCTTGCTGTGTCGTATCTCCACCTGGGCTTATTTGACATCTTGACCTTTCGATCTGAGATCCAGCCACGAGGAGACAAAGAAAAGTGTAGCTTCCAACATCTCGGAAGTGAATCCCAGCACCTCGGGAATGCCTCACATTTGCCCCTGAAGTTTTCAAGCGTGTGCATAATGTCACGGCACTGGAATGTAATGACATCTTGACACATGCGCAGAGTGGTCCTGACAGACTGGGCGCAACTCAGTGGGGTCAATAAATTTATGGGCATGCGCAGACCACTGTGTGCAGCCATCTTGCATCGACAAGAGACACAGTGTTATATAAAACCAAAATGCTACGGATGACTCATAGACTCATAGACATCAGCAGCACTGAAGGAGGCCATTCAGCCCAACATGTTCACGCTGCTGAACAAAGATCTGACTACACTAATCCCATTTTCCAGCGCTTGGCCCATAGCCCTGGAGGCTATGCCAACGCAAGTGAATATCTAAATACTTCTTAAAGGTTACGAGAGTTTCTGACTCAACCAGCCTTCCATGCAACGAGTTCCAGACTCCCACCAGCCTCTGGGAGGATCCTGGAGACCTGAAATAAGAACAGAAAGTGCTGAAACACCCAGGTCTGGCAGCACCTGTGGAGAGAGGGACACTGAGTTAACGTTTCGAGTCCAGTTTGACTGTCCTTCGGAACTCAAGGAGAATCGTTCCCAAGAAGAGCCATACTCGACTCGAAACTTTAACTCTTGTTTCTTTCTCCGCAGAGGCTGCCAAACCCGCTGAGCTTTTCCTGCACTTTGTTTTTATTTCGGTCCGACAGCTATTCGTTGAGCGTGAGTGATCGGGACAGTTTACCAAGTCACCTTCTACAGGGAAAGGTGCTTGGGTTTTCGAATTGAGCGGCTCAGCTCCTTCAAAAACTTCGTCTGGTGAAACACTTTTGGCGTCAAGCTGCTGAGAACCTTCCAAATCCCAACGCAATGCCCACCTCCATGTTGCTGGAGGAATCCAACTGGTAAGAGCACATTGAGCATAATGGACTGAGCAGCAGGTGAACAGAGTTGTGATCTCAAGCATTCACGAACGCCTATCAAGCTGATAGGCCCTCGGGTTGTCTGCTTGCTGCTCTTTCGTGTAACAAACACCCAGGGTTATTTTCTTCCTGAATCTGGGTCACAGTAAGTGAGTGAGGGCCGACAGCGCTTGGTGGAATAAAAAATGGTTCAAGTCTTTTTTTTTTCTGGTTACTGAGCCGATGCCAATGCTTCTTATCCCTCCCCCAGTAATGTTACCCGCTTGGGGTTGAATTGTGAAGAGTTTTCATATCGTGAGGCTGATTCCCATTAGGAAGGTCCCTTCATTTGATGGGAGACCCCTTGTAAGGGATGTGAGAGTTTTGGCTTCTTGGAGCCGGGACTGTAAAGAAATGTCTTTTGGAGCAGTATTTTTTTTTTCTGACTGAAGCAGATCCGAGGCTTGAGGCATTTTTTTCAGGAGCAAACTCCGCTTGTCCATTCTATAAAATTACTTGAAGCAAAAGCAGGGAACGCTGGGATGGTCAGTAGGAGGGGAGAAAAATAAATTACTGCGTTGGTGAGAAAGAAAGCACTTGCATTTATATAGCACCTCTCACAACCTCAGAACATTTTGAAGCGCTGTATAGCCGGCAAAAAACTTTTTAAAGCGTAGTCACTGTTGTAATGTGGTAATTATGGCAGTTTGCGCACAGCAAGCTCCCACACATGGCAATGTGATCATGAGAAGATGACCTGTTATGGGGATGTTGGTTGGTTGAGAGATAAATATTAAGCTAGGTGACTAGGAGAATTTCTCTGCTTTTCTTCAAAATAGTGCTGTGTGGTAATTTATGTGCACTAGGCAGAGAGACCTGGGGTTTGTTGTCTGTTTTGAAAGGGGCCACCTCCAATGATGCAGCACTCCCTCAGCACTCCTCCCATTTGCCTAGATTATGAGTTAAAGTCTCTGGAGGAGAATCTGAACCTGCAACCTTTGGGCGTTGAGGTGTCGAGCACTGCTGCCGGGCCCAGGTTGGATTCTGAGAGGGGGAGAGAAAGGGAACAACCTCTTCTCAATCAATTTTCCTTCGTTTAAAGTGCCGGAGCATTTCAAAACTCCGCAGTGGGCCCAAAGGCGATGCCGCGTCCATGAGATTTGCACGATAAGCTGAACAGTGCCTGCGGTGTTGATAACCTTTTAAGGTCAGAGGTCGAAAGGTGCAGGTCAAAGGACCAGTTGCTTTCTGCTTTAAGGATCGTTTTCCCGGACCAGTAATTATTTGCTTAGCTAATGGTATGCGACCCTTCACTTCAAAAAAGGTGAAAGGTCATGGGGTCAAGGGTAGGAAATTCTGCATCTCGGAGAGCTCTGATCTCAGTGCCTTGTTTTTTAATAAAGCATTCCAAATGCAGTTCCTCCCAGGGAAATTTCCCAGCTGCGTTCTAAAATTGGAACTCTCTCTCCCACCTGCCGATGGCTCCCCCATCCCATTTCTTTATTTTAAACTGTTGCGATATTTGTCTCTGCTGATTCGTACCCCCGTGGTGTTAAAACAAAATTGCCCTGTGGCCCTCACTCAACGTGTTAAATTCCTGAAACCCCTGAGTGACTGGGCTCAGTTTTGCAGGTCGGTATGAGACTGAGTCACGCACACCAGGAGAGAGGCCTCCAGCAGGGAGGGGGAGACTAGTGAGTCGGTGTTACTGCTCTGAATCATCTTCCGGTAATCCCTGCTGATGTCCTCTGCTTTAAGGAAGGGAGACTTGCATTTATATAGTGCTTTTCACAACCATCAGACACCTCAAAGAACTTGTCAGACAACAAATTACAGTTGTCACCGTTGTAATGTAGGGAACGTGGCAGCCAATTTGTGCACAGCAAGCTCCCATAAACAGCAATGTTACAATGACCAGTTAAACTGCTTTTGTGATGTTGACTGAGTGACAAATATTGGCCAAGACATCGTGGAGAACTCCACCCCCCCCTTCCCTCTTCTTCGAAACAGTGCCACAGGACCTTGTGCATCCACCTGAGTAGGCAAATGGTGCCTCGGTTTCATGTCCCATTGAAAGGCAGTGCCTGCAACTGAGCGGCACTCCCCTCAGTCCTGAACTGGAGTGTCGGCCTTGATTTTTGGACTCAAGCCCTAGATTTGAACTTGAACCCAGAGCCTTGTGATTCAGTGGTGAGAGAGCTACCCAGAGCCATGGCTGAATAGTTAAGTATAAAGTGAAGGTCTACGTTGTTCCTTGGGTGTGGGCAGAAGTTGTTTAAGGTGGTGAATGTGTAATTGGCTGTCTTTGGGCCCATGTATACCAGGTCCTTCAGGCCCCCAACACCAACCAACTCCCAGTGCCTTCAATTTAAAATTCTTGTCGTTGTGTTTCAGACTCTTCCTCATGGACTTTATGCTCTGAAATTCCCTCCCTAAGCCCCCTCTGCCTCCCTTCTAACTTTAGGGCCCTTCCTTAAGAACCTATGATTGTGGCCATTCTTCCAGTGTTGATCATGGCTCAGTGTGAAGCACTCTCACCCCGGGAAGATTGTGGGATGAAGTCCTTACCCGTAGATTTGAGCATGTAATCCAGGCTGGCACTCTTGGTGCCAGTGCCAAGGGAGTGCTGCGCTGTCGAAGATGCCATCTTTCATATTAGATGAATCAACGGCCTCTTAGTTGGACATAAAAGATCTCGGGGTAGTATCTCGAAGAGTGTAAAGTTATCCCCAGTGTCCTGGCCAATATTTATCCCCGAGCCAGCGTGACTAAAAAGCAGATCATTTAGTCACTTTTGTTAATGGGAGCTTGCTGTATACAAATTGGCTGCTGCATTTCCTACATTACAACAATGACCACACTTCAAAATGTACTTCATTTGCTGGGAAGAGCTTTGTGACGTCCTGAGATTGTGTAAGTGCAGACTCTGTAAACAATTTTTTTGGGTTTCCTTTCTGAAATCTTGTCCTGTGACTTGGAGTCCATTTTTCTGATTACTCCTCGGTGAAGCATCTTGTGAGGATTTCCTAACCGCCCTAAATGTGTGAGTTGCTGTTGGTGTCCTGGTCAGCTGAATTACAGATGTTGACACAATACAGCAGGAATGTAAAGAGGCAATATTGCATATTTAGGAATATTTCCTGATGGGAAACTTGATAATTTCCTAGGAAACAGGTTGCCTGAGGCTTTTGGGGGGTGGGGGTGGGGTTTTAACCCATTCCCCCCAGCCAAATCATACTGAGTTAACGTTGACGTGATCAAACCTTTGCCTTGACCCTGCTCCGCTATTATGTTTCCTGGGGTCTTCCACTAGGCGACAGGGTACCATTGGAGAGGATGACAAAGCTCTTGGTGGGGGTGCAGAGGGGAGTTACTAGAATGGCACCAAAAGATGAAAGGTTCAGTAATGTGGAGAGACTGGAGAAGCTGAGATTGTTCTCCTCATCACAGAGAAGGGGGAGGTGTGATTTAATAGGGGTATTCAAAATTACAGAGGTTTTGATAGAGTAAATAAAGAGAAACCCCATTTCCAGTGGCAGAGGAGTTGGTAACCAGAGGGCAGATTTAAAGTAGTTGTCAAAGGGATCAGAGAGGGTGAGGAGAATGTTTTTTCATGCAGCAAGTTGTTGTGACTTGGAGTGCACTGCCTGAAAAGACAGTGGAAGCAGATTCAAGAGTAATTGTCAAAAGGGAATTGGATAAATATTTGAAGCGGAAAAATTTGGAGGGCCGCCTGGAAAGAGCAGGGAGAATGGGACTAATTGGATGGCTCTTTCGAAGGGCCAGCAAAGGGGCTTTGGGCTGAATGGCCTCCTTGTGTGCTGTATCATTCTATGATGTATGTTGGACTCTGATGCACAGCCTGCTGTGTGGACCATGCTTCAGGAATCACCTATCATTAAACTCTGGTAGGAAGGGGTCAAGGTTCAAATGATCTTGGTGGGGATTAAGCGCAGCAGCAATTCTCCCACATGAGCTGCTTCTGCCCTCGATTCCCTCCTGTTCAGTGATCCTACTCTCAGTCCCCACACCCAAACTCGTCTTTTATGCTGGGCTTCAACTGCCTGGGCTCTAAATTCTGAAATTCTCCAACCCGCCCCTCTACCTTAAACCTCTCCACCTCTCCTCTGGCCACTAGCTATCCCCCTCTGGTGAGCTACCTTCGACCTCCAACAATGAGGCCATAAATCAGGTGGTCAGATGTCAGGTTTTTGCACTGGACTGTCTGGTTTTTCACTGGTCCGGTCACTGTCTGGCATCGCATGGTCTCACGTCCGGTACTTTTACCTTCCGGCAATTGGCAGTGTTCTGCGCTCGTTCCTTTCCCCATCGGAAGCGGCCTTGATATTGGGGGACACAAAAGTCAAGTTTGTTTCTATACTTTTTCCGCTCCTCCTCCCCACCCCACCCACTGTTGTCTCTGTAACGGTGCAGAATGTATGAAAATGATTATAACACCCGATGCGTGTTGTGAACCTGTCCAGTTTTGATGGTCACCTGTACTGACCACCTTAGCTTTAAGACCAAGCTTGTGGGAGATGGCCGTAAACTGCTCCATAGTAATTGGCCCTTTACTGTTCCTCTTGCCGCCTCGGTGAAGAATTTACCACCCTTTCTATCCCCCTCCCTTCCTTTCCCTTCCCTCTTCACTGCCACCCAATGCCCCCCTCCCCACCACCCACCATGACGGAGCCTGTGTGACTCGGTCCCTTTGTTGACCAGAGTATCGACTTACTCACTCCGTGCTGACACGTACGTGAAAGGTGCCTCAGCTCAGTCTGTCAGCTTCAGTGACCCCTCAGCAACTCGGTCACCATGGAAGCTGATTGTAACTTAACATTGTGGTCATTTGCCATATCCCTGATGCTCACACACACACACACACACACACACACACTCTCCTTGGCACACGCACACGTGCTCAGAGAAACAATCATGCTCACACTCATACACGCATATGCATATGTGTATGCACACATGTGGAAATACACAGGTGACACACATTTGTATATGCACACACAGGTGTATAGGTACACTTGTAGTGTATAAGTATACTTGTAGTGTATAAGTATACTTGTGCATAGACCCATAATAGAGGCAGTATGAAGTTTGCTACATTAACCATTTCAGCCTCAGTTTTTAATAATCTATAGCCATTATCAAACCCTTAGGGCAGAATCGTCCCAGATTTGTACTAAGTGCAGTAGTGGGCGGGAATGAGAATGTTTTACCTGCTGGCCTCAATAGCAGCTTTTCACGCCGTAACGTCTGCTTTTTGCCTCATTAATTATGCAGCCACAGGAAACGCATCATCTCGCTGGTGGGCGGCCTCTGAATTGTCCGCCAAGCCGTTACCTTACAGTTTCCTCGCTCCGGGTGCCATATCTAAACTGCAGTCACCCACACACAGTTCTCAGTGCTTGCGGCCCAGGACTGCTCCAGTGAGGACATGGCCCCGAAAGCTGGGAACAATTCAGTGACCCGTCGCCGGATGCCTTTTGGAGACCCACCATGATGTCCTCCGACCTTGCTCTGGCTGCTGGAGGTCCAGCAATCTCACCACTTGGGCTTGGGGGGGGCGGTGGCAGTGGTGTCAGTGACAACGCTGCACAGAAGAGGTTGGCCATCCAATGCAGACAGAGGGTGAATGATCTCATCCGTGCCACCAGGGTAAGGCACCTCATCACTCTAAACTCACACACTCACAAGCCCATCACACATTCACTGGCATCTCACTCACTGCCAGCACAAGGGACATCACTGCTCACTCTCTCACACACACCCTCACATCTCCATCTGGCCTCATCTCCTCTGGAGACTGCCACCTCAGCCCTCACCCTCTTGAGGCCACTTGCACAGATCCACATGTGCCCCACACGTACCCTGGTATACCCCCCCACCCTTCCCCAGTACAGCCCTCGCTCTACAGCCTCTCTCTTTGCCTGAGGTCACTTCTCCCTCTTCCCCAAGCAAGACCTAGCCCTGCAGCCATTGAAAAGCCCCCCTCTTACGGCTGGTCTGGTAGGTGGAGACCTGGCCATGAGCCCCTCTAAAAGTGGTAAGGTGCTGCCTGTGAATCCTGGCGTTGATGACCGTGAGTACTGCCCTAAGCAAGGTAGGCAAACAAACCTCGCAGTCCCGAGCGGAGTGCAGCTCACCTGGAGCGTGTTGCTTACGTACAGGTGTGAAACACGTTGGCGTGCAGTCACACCCGCCAGTGATGGGCAGTGCGGACGATTGCAAACTGGTTCCACAACGGCGTGAAACCGATTTTTGGCCTTCCCGCCATATTGTTCACTCATGTCCTCCATGACACCCGACGCCAATGGGCGCGGAAAATTCCACCCTTAATCTCTTCATTATCCCCACTCTCCCCCTCCTCCGAAAGCCAACCTGTTCTTCGTAGGCTGCCCCCAGTGTCACACATCATTAAACTCTTATTTTACCTCACTTCCCTTGACTGCCCTGGTTTCCTTTAACAAATTTTTATAAAGACGTTTTATCCACGATGGGTGAGGCACTTTAAGCTCCTCTTAACAAGAGGACCATCTCACGGTGATGTCAACAACTAAACAAAGGCAGGTGAAGGACCACTCACTGTGGAACAGAAGAACAGAAGGACTAGGAGCAGGAGTAGACTGTGCCCCCGCTGAGTCTGCTCCACCATTCAGTACGATTATGACTGATCTTGGCCCTCAGCTCCACTTTCCCGATTGCTCCCCGTATCCCTTCAATCCGTGAAAGAATAAAAGTCTGTCTATCCCACACTTAAATGTACTCAACGATGGAGCATCCACAACCTTCCGGGGTAGGGAATTCCAAAGGTTCACAATCCTTTGAAGTAGCTGTACAGAGTCCCTGTTTATTCAGAAGTGTTATAATCTTCAGATAGGTGGAACCCTAGCTTTATCATGTGTGAATTGTATCCATTGGGACAGAATATCAAAGACCTGTTCTTTCCTTGCTCTCTCCTTCACTGAACTCCAGAGGGTTTTTCACTGCCCGTAGTTTTCCATGTCCAGACTGACCTCCATTGCCTCTCCCTTGTGACCATTTAGGTGCATGAACATTGGTGAGACATTCAATCATGGAAGCATTACAGCTGGGGTTGGGTCCTGCCCCTCGCACCCCTGCACCAGCTCTTGTTTGGGACTCTTGGGTGAAATTTTCAGGGGTGATGAGGCCTACTATAGAACTCAAGTAACACAGGTAACGGAATGTTTTGCCCAGTGACACACTCCGAACCTCTCCTTTCTAATTCTGGATATATATCAGTGGAGTTAGTTTTCAATCCCATGATTTGTCGCTATATATGTAACATTGGAGTAATTTCTGTTCAGAGTAAGGATTACCCACTGTGTAACTGTACAGAGTCACTGTTTATTCAGGGTAGGGATCACTCACTGTGTAACTGTACAGAGTCACTGTTTATTCAGGGTAGGGATCACTCACTGTGTAACTGTACAGAGTCACTGTTTATTCAGGGTAGGGATCACTCACTGTGTCACTGGGCAGAGTCACTGTTTATTCAGGGTAGGGATCACTCACTGTGTCACTGGGCAGAGTCACTGTTTATTCAGGGTAGGGATCACTCACTGTGTAACTGTACAGAGTCACTGTTTATTCAGGGTAGGGATCACTCACTGTGTCACTGGGCAGAGTCACTGTTTATTCAGGGTAGGGATCACTCACTGCGTCACTGGGCAGAGTCACTGTTTATTCAGGGTAGGGATCACTCACTGTGTCACTGGGCAGAGTCACTGTTTATTCAGGGTAGGGATCACTCACTGTGTAACTGTACAGAGTCACTGTTTATTCAGGGTGAGGATCATTCACTGTGTCACTGGGCAGAGTCACTGTTTATTCAGGGTAGGGATCATTCACTGTGTCACTGGGCAGAGTCACTGTTTATTCAGGGTAGGGATCACTCACTGTGTCACTGGGCAGAGTCACTGTTTATTCAGGGTAGGGATCACTCACTGTGTCACTGGGCAGAGTCACTGTTTATTCAGGGTAGGGATCACTCACTGTGTAACTGTACAGAGTCACTGTTTATTCAGGGTGAGGATCATTCACTGTGTCACTGGGCAGAGTCACTGTTTATTCAGGGTAGGGATCACTCACTGTGTCACTGGGCAGAGTCACTGTTTATTCAGGGTAGGGATCACTCACTGTGTCACTGGGCAGAGTCACTGTTTATTCAGGGTAGGGATCACTCACTGTGTCACTGGGCAGAGTCACTGTTTATTCAGGGTAGGGATCACTCACTGTGTAACTGTACAGAGTCACTGTTTATTCAGGGTGAGGATCATTCACTGTGTCACTGGGCAGAGTCACTGTTTATTCAGGGTAGGGATCACTCACTGTGTCACTGGGCAGAGTCACTGTTTATTCAGGGTAGGGATCACTCACTGTGTCACTGGGCAGAGTCACTGTTTATTCAGGGTAGGGATCACTCACTGTGTAACTGTACAGAGTCACTGTTTATTCAGGGTGAGGATCATTCACTGTGTCACTGGGCAGAGTCACTGTTTATTCAGGGTAGGGATCACTCACTGTGTCACTGGGCAGAGTCACTGTTTATTCAGGGTAGGGATCACTCACTGTGTCACTGGGCAGAGTCACTGTTTATTCAGGGTAGGGATCACTCACTGTGTAACTGTACAGAGTCACTGTTTATTCAGGGTGAGGATCATTCACTGTGTCACTGGGCAGAGTCACTGTTTATTCAGGGTAGGGATCACTCACTGTGTAACTGTACAGAGTCACTGTTTATTCAGGGTAGGGATCACTCACTGTGTCACTGGGCAGAGTCACTGTTTATTCAGGGTGAGGATCATTCACTGTGTAACTGTTGGTTGGTGGGGATAATGGGGGACTCGCCTTGTGCTCCCTCGAGGCTTGGCTCAGAGTTCAGGGCCTAGCCTAGCAAGGACATTGTGTTCCACCGAATATAGGCTAATATTCTGTTTTAATGTCATCCTCTGTGCTCTTTCTCTGTTGTTTAAACCAAGAGTATGAAATCATTCCCATCGTAGCGCTATGTGTTATTGTAAGTAAATTTGATTTGGAGGTACAAGATGTTACCAGGCTTCTCAGGAGACTGCAGGCAGAAGGTCAAAGAACACTGCATGGGGTTGACATGGGTGAGACCAAGTACACCTACTGTGTAAATAGGTTTACCCCAGTACAGGGTTTAGTTATACTACAAGCATGGATTCCAGTTTCAGAGGATTGTTGAAAAGTCCAGTTACTGCTTCATTTTCTTAGCTGTTATACAAATTCTTCTGGCTTAATAACAGGTTCTTAACTACTGACCAGCTCCTTGTCTCTTTTTCAATGAACGTTTGAAGTCTTAAAATTCTCTTCTTTATTTTTTCAAGCCCATCCATGGTCTCATTCCCATCCCCACCACAATGCACCACCCCTCCCCCCATCTCTCTAATCTCCGCCAGCGATCAAATCCCATCACCACCACCACCATGCCCCCCAATCCCTCTAATCTCCGCCAGCCATTGAATCCCATCACCACCACCATGCCCCCCCAATCCCTCTAATCTCCGCCAGCCATTGAATCCTGTCACTACCACCATACACCCGCCTCACCCTGAATCCCTCTAACCCCCACCAGCCGTCAAATCCCATCACCACCATTAATCATCCCCACCCCCCCCCCCCCCACTCCGAATCCCTATAACCCCCACCAGCCGCACAATCTTCCAGAATCCCTGCGTTCCTCTATTTCGGATCTCTTCAGCGTCCCTGATCTTAAGCACTCTACCATTGGTGCCTATGCCCTAAGCTGCTTCCCTAAACCTCTCTGCCGCTCTAAGTCTCTTCTTTTAAGTTGCCCCTTGAAAGCTGCCACTGTGACCAATCTTTTGGTCACCGGTCCTTAATATTTCCTTATGTGGATCAGTGTCCCATTTTGTCTGATAATGCTTCTGTGAAGTGTCATGGGATATTTTAATGAAGTCAAAGGCACTATATAAATGCCTGTTGTTGTTAAAAGTTTCATCATGGCTGACAATTTTTTCCCTAAATTCTGTTAATTGCAATAATGATCAGGGTGCTCTCTCTCATGCTCTCTCTCACTCACTTGCTCTCTCACTCTCTCTCGTGCTCTCTCCCTCACTCTCTTTCCCTCGTGCTTTCTCTCTCTTGCGCTCTCTCTCATGCTCTTTCTCTCGCTCTCTTTTTGTGGGAGAATCTAGAACTAGGGGGTCACTGTTTAAAAATAAGGGGCAACTCATTTAAGACAGAGGTGGGGAGAAATTTTTTTCTCTTAGAAGGTTGTGAGTCTTTGGAACTCTCTTCCTCAAAAGGCGATGGATGCAGTCATTGAATATTTTTATGCAGAGCTAGATAGGTTCTTGATTAAAAAGGGTGTGAAAGGTTATCAGGATAGGGATGTGGGTTTGAGGTTACATTCAGGTCAGCTATGACCTTATTGAATGGTGGAGCAGGCTTGAGGAGCCAATTGGCGTACTCCTGCTCCTAATTCGTATGTTTGTATGTTCCCTCACTCTCTCTTTCTCTCGCTCTCTCTGTCACTCTCACCCTCCCTCTGGCTCTCTCTGTTTTGTGGTCTCTCCCTTTCTCGCCCTCCCTCTGGCTGTTTGCCTCTCTCTTTCTCTCACTGGCTCTCTCTCCCTCTCCCTCTCTCTCTCTCTCTCTCTCTGGCTCTCTCTCACACTCATTCCCCCTTTCCATTATCTGTTTGCTCCATGACTTCTCTAGAATAGTGGATTCCTCAGGATGGGCCAGCATAGATTTTAGCAGAAGGAAAGAAGCTCCATTTCTATGGCACAAAGTGCTTCACAGTCAATGAAATGCAATTACTGCTGTAACACAAGCAGATGCCGCAGCGAATTTGCATGGGAGCAAGTTCCTGCAAGCAGCAGTAAGAAAAATGGCCAGACGTCTGTTTGAATTGTGTTGGCCGAGGGAGGTATCTTGACTCAGCGCACCCAGGGAACTCCCTTTTCTTTTTCAAATAACGCCCTGGACTTCTTTGTATCCAGCTGGGCAGACAAGGCCTCAGTGTAGCATTTTATCCAAAGGGTCACGCTCCTGATAGTGTAGCAGCCCTTCGGCAGTGCACTGACATGCCAGCCTCAATTTATGCGCACTGGTTTCTGGAATAAGACTCTTACTCATAGGGACAAAGGGCTGAGGAAAAGGAGTAGGCCATTCAGCTCTTCAAACCTGTTTCTCCATCAATAAGATCATGGCTGATCTGGCTGTGGCCTCAACTCCACTTTGATGTTTGCCCCCCCATAACCCTTGACTCCCTTGTCTTGTAAAAATCTGTGTAACAGCCTTGAATAAATTCAATGACCCAGCCTCCATGCTCTCTGGGGAAGAGAACTAATGACCCTTTGAGAGAAAAAAATTCTCCTCATCTCTGTCTTAAATGGTAGACTCCTTGTTCCTAAACTGTATCCTCTAGTTCTGGTCTCTCCCACAAGAAGAAACACCCCTCTGGTATCTTCCCTATCAAGTCCCCTCATGGTCAAATATGTTTCAATAAGATCACCTCTCATTCTTCTAAACTCCAATGCCTTCTGACTTTGTACTGCCTCTGAGTTTGTTTGATGCTATATGCTCGGTTGTAAGATGTGAACCATAGTCCACTTTATTTCTCTCCTCTCATCTCCTGATAGTGAAGACCCAAAACTGTCCACATGGTCATTCATCAGTTGTGAATTGACAATCAGTTGCTGGCAAGCTATTCTACCAAGCCAGGCATTGTAGCTGTGCCTGACCCTGTCCTCGCCAAGATGCATGTAAATCTTGTGGAGGATGGGGGAAAGGGGCCTCTCCACGTTGTGAATGGTGGAGGGAGAGATTGGCTGATCTCTTCCTTTCCCTCGCAAACCCAGGGGTGTTGAGGCCAATGGCGGAACCCCAAGATATTAACCCAGCTGAGATGAGCTGACGGGACACAGATAGGGATGCTTCCTGAACTTGCTGAAGGACTGATGTCTGTCCCGTATATCGAAACATTTGGGAGCAAGGCCATCACAGACGGACTGTATGTGTCCCCTGTAATACATGATATCCATTTTGTTTTAGCTAGTTTGTACTGTACAGTGGGCACGAAGGCCAAGATTTAACAGTTCATGTGCAAGGCCACAATTTTCTAACTCTCTGCTGGCCAGCCTCCCATCTTCCACCTTGAATTAATGGAAATGTCGATATTCTAACTCACATCAAGTCCCATTCGTCCCTCACGCTTCCTACTCGCTGACTCGATGCCAGGTTTTAAAATTCTCACCCTTGTGTTCAACTCCCTCTATGGCTTCACCCCCTCCCTGCCCCTGTAACCTCCTCTGGTCCTACTAACAGCAACAATGGCTTATATTTATTGAGAGCCTTTAATAGAGTAAAATGTCATAAGGTGCTTCATAGCAGTATTATCAAACTAAATTTGACACCGAGCCCATAAGGGCAGATGATTGGTCAAACAGGTAGACTTTAAAGTGCCCGTTGAAAGGGGTAAGCTAGGGAGAGAGGGGGTAGGTGTAGGGAGGGCTGAGGGCCCAAGCAGCCCAAGGCATGGCCACCAATGTTGGAACGATTAAATTCGGGTGGGTGTAAAAGGCCAGAATTAGAGGAGGGCAGGTATCTTGGAGACTTGTAGCGCTGGAGGAGATTACAGAGATAAGGAAGTGTGAGACCATGGAAGGAACTGAAAACCCTCTGAGGACTCTGAATGCTTCCAATTCTGGCCTTTTGTGCATTCCTAACTTCCATAGCTCCACCGTTGCCTTCAGCCGTGTGTGTGCAAAGCTCTGGAATTCTCTCCTTAAACCTTTCCTTTCCTTCAAGCCTCTCCTCAAAAACTTACTCTTTGACCAAGTTTCTGGCTGCCTCTGCTAACTTCTCCTTATGTGGCTCAGTGTCTAACTGTGTGTGATCGTGCTCATGCGAAGCAGTTTGGGATGTTTCACTGTGTTCCAGATGCTGGATAAATGCAATTTGTTGTTGTTGTCTGTGACCAGACTC
>NC_054484.1:11931688-11934188 GCF_017639515.1 Carcharodon carcharias | reverse complement strand
GTGTGAGAGAGAGTGGGTGTGTGTGAGAGAGAGTGGGTGTGTGTGAGAGAGAGTGGGTGTGTGTGAGAGAGAGTGGGTGTGTGTGAGAGAGAGTGGGTGTGTGTGAGAGAGAGTGGGTGTGTGTGAGAGAGAGTGGGTGTGTGTGAGAGAGAGTGGGTGTGTGTGAGAGAGAGTGGGTGTGTGTGAGAGAGAGTGGGTGTGTGTGAGAGAGAGTGGGTGTGTGTGAGAGAGAGTGGGTGTGTGTGAGAGAGAGTGGGTGTGTGTGAGAGAGAGTGGGTGTGTGTGAGAGAGAGTGGGTGTGTGTGAGAGAGAGTGGGTGTGTGTGAGAGAGAGTGGGTGTGTGTGAGAGAGAGTGAGTGTGTGTGAGAGAGAGTGAGTGTGTGTGAGAGAGAGTGAGTGTGTGTGAGAGAGAGTGAGTGTGTGTGTGAGAGAGTGAGTGTGTGTGAGAGAGAGTGAGTGTGTGTGAGAGAGAGTGAGTGTGTGTGAGAGAGAGTGAGTGTGTGTGAGAGAGAGTGAGTGTGTGTGAGAGAGAGTGAGTGTGTGTGAGAGAGAGTGAGTGTGTGTGAGAGAGAGTGTGTGTGTGTGAGAGAGAGTGAGTGTGTGTGAGAGAGAGTGAGTGTGTGTGAGAGAGAGTGAGTGTGTGTGAGAGAGAGTGAGTGTGTGTGAGAGAGAGTGAGTGTGTGTGAGAGAGAGTGAGTGTGTGTGAGAGAGAGTGAGTGTGTGTGAGAGAGAGTGAGTGTGTGTGAGAGAGAGTGCGTGTGTATGAGAGAGAGTGAGTGTGTGTGAGAGAGAGTATGTGTGTGAGAGAGAGTAGTGTGTGTGAGAGAGAGTAGTGTGTGTGAGAGAGAGTAGTGTGTGTGAGAGAGAGTGTGTGTGAGAGAGAGTGAGTGTGTGTGAGAGAGAGTGAGTGTGTGTGAGAGAGAGTGAGTGTGTGTGAGAGAGAGTGAGTGTGTGTGAGAGAGAGTGAGTGTGTGTGAGAGAGAGTGAGTGTGTGTGAGAGAGAGTGTGTGTGTGTGAGAGAGAGTGTGTGTGTGTGAGAGAGAGTGTGTGTGTGTGAGATAGAGTGAGTGTGTGAGTGAGATAGAGTGAGTGTGTGAGTGTGTGTGAGAGAGAGTGTGTGTGTGTGAGAGAGAGTGTGTGTGTGTGAGAGAGAGTGTGTGTGTGTGAGAGAGAGTGAGTGTGTGTGTGAGAGAGAGTGAGTGTGTGAGTGTGTGTGTGAGAGTGAGTGAGTGTGTGTGTGAGAGTGAGTGAGTGTGTGTGTGAGAGTGAGTGAGTGTGTGTGTGAGAGTGAGTGAGTGTGTGTGTGAGAGTGAGTGAGTGTGTGTGTGAGAGCGAATGAGTGTGTGTGAGAGCGAATGAGTGTGTGTGAGAATGAATGAGTGTGTGAGAAAGAGTGAGTGTGTGTATGTGTGTGAGAGAGAGTGTCTGAGAGAGAGTGTGTGTGAGTGTGTGTGAGAGAGTGTGTGTGAGAGAGTGTGTGTGAGAGAGTGTGTGTGAGAGAGAGTGAGTGTGTGTGAGAGAGAGTGAGTGTGTGTGAGAGAGAGTGAGTGTGTGTGAGAGAGAGTGAGTGTGTGTGAGAGAGAGTGAGTGTGTGAGTGAGATAGTGAGATAGTGAGTGTGTGTGTGTGTGTGAGAGAGATAGAGTGAGTGTGTGTGTGTGTGAGAGAGATAGAGTGAGTGTGTGTGTGTGTGAGAGAGATAGAGTGAGTGTGTGTGTGTGTGAGAGAGATAGAGTGAGTGTGTGTGTGTGTGAGAGAGATAGAGTGAGTGTGTGTGAGAGAGAGCGAGTGAGTGTGTGTGAGATAGAGTGAGTGGGTGTGTGTGAGAGAGAGTGTGTGTGTGAGATAGAGTGTGTGCGAATGTGTGTGTGAGATAGAGTGAGTGTGTGTGTGAGAGAGAGAGAAAGTGAGTGTGAATGTGTGTGAGAGTGAGTGAGTGTGTGTGTGTGAGTGAGTGTGTGTGTGAGAGTGAGTGAGTGTGTGTGAGAAAGAGTGAGTGTGTGTATGTGTGTGAGAGAGAGTGTGTGTGAGTGTGTGAGAGAGAGAGTGGGTGTGTGAGAGAGAGAGTGGGTGTGTGAGAGAGAGAGTGGGTGTGTGAGAGAGAGAGTGGGTGTGTGAGAGAGAGAGTGGGTGTGTGAGAGAGAGAGTGGGTGTGTGAGAGAGAGAGTGGGTGTGTGAGAGAGAGAGTGGGTGTGTGAGAGAGAGAGTGTGTGTGTGAGAGAGAGAGAAAGTGAGTGTGAGTGTGTGTGAGAAAGAGTGAGTGTGTGTATGTGTGTGAGAGAGAGAGTGTGTGAGAGAGAGAGTGTGTGAGAGAGAGAGTGTGTGAGAGAGAGAGAGTGTGTGAGAGAGAGAGTGTGTGAGAGAGAGAGTGTGTGAGTGTGTGAGAGAGAGTGTGTGTGAGTGTGTGAGAGAGAGTGGGTGTGTGTGAGAGAGAGTGGGTGTGTGTGAGAGAGAGTGAGTGAGTGTGTGAGAGAGAGTGAGTGAGTGTGTGTGAGAGTGAG
>NC_054484.1:11914188-11926688 GCF_017639515.1 Carcharodon carcharias | reverse complement strand
GTAAAGGGACGCTCCTTTAAAACAGAGATGAGGAGGAATTTCTTCTCTCAGAGATTAGTCAATCTGTAGAACTCTTAACCGCAGAAGGCTGTAGAGGTTTCGTCGTTAAGCATATTCAAGGTTGAGATAGACAGATTTTTAATCAATCAGGGAATCAAGGGTTATGGGGGAAAGGCAGGAAAGTGGAGTTGAGGATTATCAGATCAGCCATGATCTCATTGAATGGCAGAGCAGACTCGATGGGCCGAATGGCCTACTTCTGCTCCTACAACTTATGGGTGGGTGGCATGGATAGAATAAGGGTCCCAGAAATAGAAGAAGCACCAGGGTCCATGATTTCTCAAACAAAAACAAAAATACCTGGAAAAACTCAGCAGGTCTGACAGCATCTGCGGAGAGGAACACAGTTAACGTTTCGAGTCTGTATGACTCTTCAACAGAACTAAGGAAAAATAGAAAAGGGGTGATATATAAGCTGGTTTAAGGGGGGCTGGTGGGACAGGTAGAGCTGGATAGAGGGCCAGTGATAGGCAGAGATTCCAAAAGATGTCATAGACAAAAGGACAATGGGGTGTTGACAGTGGTGATATTATCTAAGAAATGTGCTAATGGTGACATTAAGGGTAAAAAGCAGGACGAGCAAGGTACAGATAGCCCTAGTGGGGGTGGGGTGGGGGGAAGGGATCGAAATAGGCTAAAAGGTAGAGATAAAACAATGGATGGAAATATATTTAAAAATAATAGAAATAGGTGGGAAAAGAAAAATATATATAAATTATTGGAAAAAAGGGGGATCGGATAGGGGGTGGGGATGGAGGAGAGAGTTCATGATCTAAAGTTGTTGAACTCAATATTCAGTCCAGAAGGCTGTAAAGTGCCTAGTTGGAAGATGAGGTGCTGTTCCTCCACTTTGCATTGAGCTTCACTGGAACAATGCAGCAGGCCAAGGACAGACATGTGGGCATGGCCCTAGTTGACTGGCCAAATGTTCCCTGCTTTCTGCCTCCCCCCTTCCTTGATTAGCTCTTGGGCTTTGCAGTAGGATTGCAATTCACTCAACATTTAAAAGCAAGTACAAAACAAGGTGTGGGTCATGACCCCGTGGGTTGCTTTCTTGTCTGGGAGTCCAAAGGTTGTGGGTTCAGAGACCCGAGCGCAAAAATCCAGGCCAGTGCTCTTGGCACTGAGGGAGGGCTGCAATGCTGTTTTTCATATGAGACATTGAACCCAGCTCCTGTCTGTTCTCTTGGAGGCAAGGTCCTTAAATATTTTTAAGGCTGAGGTCGATGGGTCGCTGGCTAACAAGGGAATCAGAGGTTATCAGGGGTAGACAGCAATGTGAAGTTGAGGCCACAACCAGATCAGCCATGATCTTGTTGAATGGCAGAGCAGGATCGAGGGGCTGAATGGCCTCCTCCTGCTCCGAATTTGCATGTTCGTATGCGTGTAATGAGTAACCGGTCTATCTTTTATTTTTTGATCCAGGGATCTGGAGTGTAATTCTAGAATTTATTGCTGACTTGGACGGTGATCAGCTGATTTAGCATAGACTGATTTTCTATTGCTCAGTACCGTAGTCACCTACTCTGTTGTTTTCCTTTAACCCAGTGAAGTGGCCCAATAACTGCACAGGGTACAGAGTTCAAGGGATAGTCTTGATGTTAATAGGCTATTGTTGCTAGAGGGGACAGCTCACTAACATCAAGACTATTGTTGCTATGGTTGCACTTAAGCTGTATTATGTAAGATATTAGTCACCTGTTGCTTCATCGAGCAACACAGTGAATGCTGGAAATACTTATCTCTACATCTCCATCTAACCTGTCCGTCATTCGTCTATCAGTTATAAAAATATAATTATCATCTATCGCCTGTCGTGCATCAAACCATCTATCTACTAATCATAAAAACGGGATGTGTGCCTGAATTTCTTGTGTCACACTTAATGAGAGGGATATTTTGTACAGCCACTCACATGATTCTCCCAGAAATTTTCAGTTTAATTTTTAAATTAATCTGTTCAATTGGATTGTGCGAAGACATTTGGGCTGTCAGGAGGAAAAGCTTCTTAAAAGATATTCAGAATATTTGCACTCGAAGAATTAGAGAAAAACTCTGAACCACCGCACTTAGACTAAGAAAGCCAGTCACTTTATTTCCGATTCTCACTGAAGAGCTGTACAGCTCTGACTGACTTCATCCTGCCCAATTCATCAACTCGTCTCTTGTCTCTGCCTCTGTTAACTTCACAACAACTGGATTCTTTGGCCTTGACAGAGACACAAGTTTCCACTTTCATAGTGGAGAGTATTTGGGTTGATAAATGAGCCAGAGGGGAGATAAGGAGAAATTTTGTTGTCATGAAGTGAGCTGGTGTGATCTAAAATGCTCCGCCTGGAAGGGCATTGGAAGCAGGTTCAGTGGTGCCTTTCGAAAGGGAATCGGATTTATACTTGAAAAAGAAAGATTTTGAGAGCAATGGGGAAGGAGCATTGGATTGGAACTAATTGGATAGTCCTTTAAATAGGAATGATGAACCAAATGGCCTATTTCTGTGCTGTATGATTCTATGATAATACTGTGTGCATTAGATGATGCAACCCTCTTATACATATAAAACGGTGTAGTATCCTCCATACTATGAGCAATGCCACAAGAGGTCTCCAAATCCACATTATTTTGTTGAGCCTTGTGAACACATGCTGGAATTTTGCTGAAAAGGGAGACACGTTACTACAGGAGAAAAGGGTGTTGATTGGTTGGCAAGTTGACTCTGATTGGTCAAGGGGTTGCCATTGGAGAAAGCAACGGGGAACTGTAGGCTCCCCAAGTTCTTTTCTCCCAGAGTATAAGTTGTTGCGATTGTTTGAAATTTGGCATTCCTGTGTTTGTCCTGATGAGTACAAGATGAAAAACTTTGACACCGGCCGGAATCGTCCCAGATTTGCACTAAGTGTGATAGCAGGCGGGTAACCTGACATTTTACCCGCTAGCCGCAATGGCGGGTATTTACTCCATATTGTCCCAAACCTGGCCAATATGTCTCTCTTTACAGCAATATTCAAATTTTTAAATATTCATTCATGGGATGTGGGCTTCGCCAGCATTTATTGCCCATTCCTAATTGCCCTTGAGAAGGTGGTGGTGAGCTGCCTTCTTGAACCACTGCAGTCCATGTGGTGTAGGTACACCCACAGTGCTGTTAGGGAGGGAGTTCCAGGATTTTGACCCAGCGACAGTGAAGGAACGGCTGATATATTTCCAAGTCAGGGTGGTGAGGGGCTTAGAGGGGAACTTGCAGGTGGTGGTGTTCCCATGCATCTGTTGCCCTTGACCCTCTAGATGGTAGCAGTTGCGGGTCTGGAAGGTGCTGTCTGAGGAGCTTTGGCGAGTTCCTGCAATGCATCTTGTAGATGGTACACACTGCTGCTACTGTGTGTCGGGTGTGGAGGGAGTGAATGTTTGTGGATGGGGTGAACAAGCGGGGCTGCTTTGTCTTGGATGATGTTGAGCTTCTTGAGTGTTGTTGGAGCTGCACTCATCCAGGCAAGTGGGGAGTATTCCATCACACTCCGGACTTGTGCCTTTTAGATAGTGGACAGGCTTTGGGGAGTCAGGAGATGAGTTACTTGCTGCACGATTCCTAGCCTCTGACCTTATCTTGTCCACAGTATTGAAATGGCTGGCCCAGTTCAGTTCCTGGTCAATGGTAACCCCCAGGATGTTGATAGTGGGGGATTCAGTGATAGCAATGCCATTGAATGTCGAGGCCCGTGTACCTGTTCTGGGAGTGTTTGATGGGGACAGTGTAGAGGGAGCTTTACTCTGTATCTAACCCCGTGCTGTACCTGTCCTGGGAGTGTTTGATGGGGACAGTGTAGAGGGAGATTTACTCTGTATCTAACACCGTGCTGTACCTGCCCTGAGAGTGTTTGATGGGGACAGTGTAGAGGGAGCTTTACTCTGTATCTAACCCCGTGCTGTACCTGTCCTGGGAGTGTTTGATGGGGACAGTGTAGAGGGAGATTTACTCTGTATCTAACCCCGTGCTGTACCTGTCCTGGGAGTGTTTGATGGGGACAGTGTAGAGGGAGCTTTACTCTGTATCTAACCCCGTGCTGTACCTGTCCTGGGAGTGTTTGATGGGGACAGTGTAGAGGGAGTTTTACTCTGTATCTAACCCCATGCTGTACCTGCCCTAGGAATGTTTGATGAGACAGTGTAGAGGGAGCTTTATTCTGTTTCTAATGGTGATGAATAGATTCTCTCTTGTTGGAAATGGTCATTGCCTGGCACTTGTGTTGCCACTTGTCAGCCCAAGCCTGGATATTACCCAGGTCTTGCTGCATTTTCTGTACTAGCAAGCATTTATCACACCACTGCTTTTGACTCTGAAGCGTAGCCCACTGTTAGAACAATCATTTCAAATCCAGACATTGATCCGCAGTTTACACATGTTCTGGCTGACGTGAAACCCTTCTCTAACTCTGGCCTCAAATGCATTCCCAGTTTCTATTGCCTGATCATTGGCACCTGTGCCTTCAGTTGCCTGAGCCCTAACCTCTCTGCCTCTCTCTCTCTCTCTCCTCCTTTTAAGATGCTGCTTAAAATCTACATGTTTAACTAAGCCTTTAGCTGTCCTAATACCTCTTTACATGGCTCGGTGTCAAATTTTGTGTCATGGGATGTTTTACCACATTAAAGGTGTTATATAAATGCAGTTTATTGTTGATATCATTACAGCTGTTGCAGGCTCCCTGCCAGGGAGCCTCACTGAAAACTTAATGACAGCATCGTGCATTGTAATACCCCTCCCCCCAAGCCTGCCCACTGTTGTCTAATCCCCTTTCCTGTCTAATCCAATTCCCCAGCAGCCTAATCTCTTTGTTGATCAGACACTGTTTTTATGTTCAGTTGAGTTGGGGATGATGTCAGATTCTGGGCAGGCCTGTAATTTAAGAGCTACCTGTAGCTGGTGCAGGAAAGTTTACCATCGGGTCAAGCGTGTTTACTTATTAATGAAGGTCAGGGCAGATTGCATGGGAGATACCATTGCAGCAGGTTTAATGGTTCCTTCTCCCCCCAACTCCTGCTTTTAGGAAGTTAAACTCTTCTGTCAATTCGGAACTCAGTAAGTTTCCCACTTGTACATCAGGTGGCACAGTGGGTTAGTGTCAGTGACTCCTGCAGTGCAGCCAGTGGGTTAGTGTCAGTGACTCCTGCAGTGCAGCCAGTGGGTTAGTGTCAGTGACTCCTGCAGTGCAGCCAGTGGGTTAGTGTCAGTGACTCCTGCAGTGCAGCCAGTGGGTTAGTGTCAGTGACTCCTGCAGTGCAGCCAGTGGGTTAGTGTCAGTGACTCCTGCAGTGCAGCCAGTGGGTTAGTGTCAGTGACTCCTGCAGTGCAGCCAGTGGGTTCGTGTCAGTGACTCCTGCAGTGCAGCAAGTGGGTTAGTGTCAGTGACTCCTGCAGTGCAGCCAGTGGGTTAGTGTCAGTGACTCCTGCAGTGCAGCCAGTGCGTTAGTGCCAGTGACTCCTGCAGTGCAGCCAGAGGTTAGTGACAGTGACTCCCTCAGTGCAGCCAGTGGGTTAGTACCAGTGACTCCTGCAGTGCAGCCAGTGCGTTAGTGCCAGTAACTCCCTCAGTGCAGCCAGTGCGTTAGTGACAGTGACTCCTGCAGTGCAGCCAGTGGGTTAGTGACAGTGACTCCCTCCGTGTAGCCAGTGGGTTAGTGCCAGTGACTCCTGTAGTGCAGCCAGTGCGTTAGTGACAGTGACTCCCACAGTGCAGCCAGAGGTTAGTGACAGTGACTCCCTCAGTGCAGCCAGTGGGTTAGTGTCAGTGACTCCAACAGTGCAGCCAGTGGGTTAGTGTCAGTGACTCCCACAGTGCAGCCAGAGGTTAGTGACAGTGACTCCCTCAGTGCAGCCAGTGCGTTAGTGTCAGTGACTCCCACAGTGCAGCCAGAGGTTAGTGACAGTGACTCCCAAGTGCAGCCAGTGGGTTAGTAACAGTGGCTCCTGCAGTGCAGCCAGTGGGTTAGTGTTAGTGGTTCTTGCAGTGCAGCCAGTGTGTTATTGCCAGTGACTTCCGCAGTGCAGCCAGAGGTTAGTGACAGCAGCTCCTACAGTGCAGCCAGTGGGTTAGTGACAGTGACTCCCTCAGTGCAGCCAGTGGGTTAGTGTCAGTGACTCCCACAGTGCAGCCAGTGGGTTAGTGTCAGTGACTCCCGCAGTGCAGCCAGAGGTTAGTGACAGTGACTCCCGCAGTGCAGCCAGTGGCATCTTCATAGTAAATTTGTCTCATTGACAAGTGAAGTTCAACAGGACTCTTAAAGACTGAAGTGGGAAGGGGGATGGAACATGGGGTTAGATACCAGCTTTTTGCCTCTCGGCTCCAGGTTCTTTGCTGTAAAGTTTCTATGTGAAATGAGCCTTGGCTGGAAATTATAATTGAAATTATTGATAAATATGACCTGTGAATGTGCTCACACTTGCATGGTGGGCTGAATAAGCTTTTTCTGTGTTGTAAGATTCTGTTCTATGAACAGTGGCTGAATGGAGGAGGAAGGGCACCATACCCATTGAGGGCTGCAATGTTGGGTTCTATTTGCCTGGTGTAGGACCCACAGTGCAGAATCTGGTTGAGCAGAGCAGGATGTTAATGAGGATGAATAGAATAGAGGGGATGGAGCATATGAAGTCGATCGTTGACGCCAAACTTGAGTTCGAAGAAGCCGCAGGGGAAGCGATGGGCATTGAGCAGCTGCATACTCTCAGACTGTGGTTTCAACTCAATCAGCAAGGGGAGGGTCAGCGTGTGGGAGGTTCAGGAGAGGGAGGTTTTGGGACATGGAGGGCCCATGGGCAGGAGTGTCGGCGAGAGGGAGGGTTGGCGGGAGGGAGGGTCAGCGGGAGGGAGGGTTGGTGAGCAGGAGTGTCAGTGAGAGGGAGGGACGGCAGGAGGGAGGGTCAGGGAGCAGGAGGGTCATGGATGGAAGGAGAGTTGGGGATCGAGGGAGGGTTGGCCAGTAGGGGGGTCGGCGAGTGGTGAGGGTCGGCGAGTGGAGGGTCAGCGAGAGGGAGGGTCGGCGAGTGGGAGGGTGGGCGAGTGGGAGGGTCGGCGAGTGGGAGGGTGGGCGAGTGGGAGGGTGGGCGAGTGGGAGGGTGGGCGAGTGGGAGGGTGGGCGAGTGGGAGGGTGGGCGAGTGGGAGGGTGGGCGAGTGAGAGGGTCGGCGAGTGGGAGGGTCGGCGAGTGGGAGGGTCGGCGAGTGAGAGGGTGGGCGAGTGGGAGGGTGGGCGAGTGGGAGGGTGGGCGAGTGGGAGGGTGGGCGAGTGGGAGGGTGGGCGAGTGGGAGGGTGAACGAGTGGGAGGGTGAACGAGTGGGAGGGTGAACGAGTGGGAGGGTCGGCGAGTGGGAGGGTGGGAGGGTCGGCGAGTGGGAGAGTGGGAGGGTCGGCGAGTGGGAGGGTGGGAGGGTCGGCGAGTGGGAGGGTGGGAGGGTCGGCGAGTGTGAAGATGGATGAGTGGGAGGGTGGGAGGGTCGGCGAGTGGGAGGGTGAGTGAGTGGGAGGGTGGGAGGGCCGGCGAGTGGGAGGGTGGGCGAGTGGGAGGATGAGCGAGTGGGAGGGTGGGCGAGTGGGAGGGTGGGCGAGTGGGAGGGTGGGCGAGTGGGAGGGTGAGCGAGTGGGAGGGTGAGCGAGTGGGAGGGTGGGCGAGTGGGAGGATGGGCGAGTGGGAGGGTGGGCGAGTGGGAGGGTTGGCGAGTGGGAGGGTGGGCGAGTGGGAGGATGAGCGAGTGGGAGGGTGGGCGAGTGGGAGGGTGGGCGAGTGGGAGGGTGGGCGAGTGGGAGGGTGGGCGAGTGGGAGGGTGGGCGAGTGGGAGGGTTGGCGAGTGGGAGGGTGGGAGGGTCGGCGAGTGTGAAGATGGATGAGTGGGAGGGTGGGAGGGTCGGCGAGTGGGAGGGTGAGTGAGTGGGAGGGTGGGAGGGTCGGCGAGTGGGAAGGTGGATGAGTGGGAGGGTGGGAGGGTCGGCGAGTGGGAGGGTGGGCGAGTGGGAGGATGAGCGAGTGGGAGGGTGGGCGAGTGGGAGGGTGGGCGAGTGGGAGGGTGGGCGAGTGGGAGGGTTGGCGAGTGGGAGGGTGGGCGAGTGGGAGGATGAGCGAGTGGGAGGGTGGGCGAGTGGGAGGATGAGCGAGTGGGAGGGTGGGCGAGTGGGAGGGTGAGCGAGTGGGAGGGTTGGCGAGTGGGAGGGTGAGCGAGTGGGAGGGTGGGCGAGTGGGAGGGTGGGCGAGTGGGAGGGTGGGCGAGTGGGAGGGTGGGCGAGTGGGAGGGTGGGCGAGTGGGAAGGTGGATGAGTGGGAGGGTGAGTGAGTGGGAGGGTGGGTGAGTGCGAGGACCGTGGAGTGGGAGAGTCAGGAAGAGGGAGGTTTGGGGAGCGGGCGGGGCTGGTGGAGGGTGGGTAGGTGTGAGGGAGGGTCGGGAGGGTAGGAAGTGTCAGGGAATGGGAGGGGCTGCTCCAAAATGGTGGCAATTGGGTCATCAGACCAGGTGCAAACCAATATTAAAATGAAGCTCCCTGTTCTAAACATGATAACCCACCCCAGTAATTGACCAATGTTAAATCGAAACAACTTAAAAAGGGCCAACTTAAAGCAAGGACTTACTCTCAGTTGGTGTGTGAGTTTAAGTCAGGTTGTTTGGTGACCATGTCTGTGTCAGTAATGTTGATATATGTCAGCTGGTGTGAGAATAAGAGTGCATTTGTGTGTGCGTGAGTGTCAGTGTGGATTTGTCTTCAGTTGTTGGTGTGTGTGTTTTTGTGAGTTTGCGTTCGTTTGTGTGTGTATCAGTGTGGGTGGGTTTATTAATCTGTGTGTGTGTGAGCATGTGGCTGTTGATGTGTTAATGCATGTGAGCGTGCCAGTGTGTTTGAGTTCGTGACTATTTATTGGGGGTGCATAAGTATATCGTTTGTGTGCGCATGTGTGTGTATGCATGTGTGTGTATGCGTGTGTGTGTATGCGTGTGTGTGTATGCGTGTGTGTGTATGCGTGTGTGTGTATGCGTGTGTGTGTATGCGTGTGTGTGTATGTGTGTGTATGCGCATGTGTGTGTATGCGCATGTGTGTGTATGCGCGTGTGTGTGTATGCATGTGTGTGTATGTGTGTGCGTGCGCATGTGTGTGTATGCATGTGTGTGTGAGCGTGTGTGTGCGCGCATGTGTGTGTATGCATGTGTGTGTATGCATGTGTGTGAGCATGTGTGTGTATGCATGTGTGTGTGAGCATGTGTGCGCGCATGTGTGTGTATGCATGTGTGTGCGCGCATGTGTGTGCGCATGTGTGTGTATGCATGTGTGTGAGCATGTGTGTGTATGCATGTGTGTATGAGCATGTGTGCGCGCATGTGTGTGTATGCATGTGTGTGTGAGCGTGTGTATGTGCACATTTGTGCATATGCATGTGTGTGTGTGTGCATGTGTGTGTGTGTGTATGTGTGAGCATGTGTGTGTGAGCGCGCGTTTGTGTGAGCGCACGTGTGTGAGCGTGTGTGTGCGCGTGTGTGTGTGAGCGTGTGTGTGAGCGCGTGTATGTGTGCGCATGTGTGTGAGCGTGTATGTGTGCGCATGTGTGTGAGCGTGTGTGTGTGCGCATGTGTCTGAGCGTGTGTGTGTGCGCATGTGTCTGAGCGTGTGTGTGTGCACATGTGTGTGTGAGCATGTGTGTGTGAGCATTTGTGTGTGTGTGCAAGTGTGTGTGCGCAAGTGTGTGTGAGCATGTGTGTGTGTGTAAATGCTGTGAAGGAGTTTCAGGAGACTCTAAAGGGGAAGAGGCAAATAAAACTGAGAGGATAAATTAGGAAATCAGATCCTGTTTAAACCATTCATCATTGCCTGAGTTCACTTGTCACCAGCAATGAACTGGTTAAGAGCGACAAAATAATAATTTTAAATCAAGAAGGAAGGGGGATGGCGGTGTGGAGGAAGGGAACTAAACACAACAATCTCTGAAGAGACTCCAAATGCCCTTCACTTTCTCTCAAGGTTCGTGTCTGGTAAACGTAGAGTGTCTGTCTGCAGGCAGCTCAGCCCTTGCTGTGCTCCTGATGATGCTACAAGGTCAGCATAACCCACCTTCAAACTTTGAGCAAGAACACAGACACACAAGACAGAGAGAAAGGAGGAAGAGGAGGCAGGCGGAGATAGGGGAAGGGAAAGCAAACAAAGGAGGGGAAAGAGGGGGATGGAGGGAAAGGACATGGAAGAAAAGAGGAGAGCGAGGGGGAGAGAGAGAGAGAGAGGGAGAGAAGGGGAAGGAAGGGGAGGAGAGAGAGCGGGGAGAGAGACTGTGTGACAGAGGGAGGGGGAGAAGTGAGAGGGGAAGAAAAAAATCATTAAATCAGATAATCAACCAGGCAACACTGATGTCTCTCAGTGTGTCAGAGAGAAATCTCTCACACTGTTTCCTGGAAGAATTAGTCACAGAACATCTGCAAGGACATCTATTATTTAATTAATAAAATATGCAAATAATGCTGCTCAAACACTTCAAAGAGGCTTTGTATCCTACAGAGAGGATTTCAGATCTTTTGTTTTGAAGAACACCAGAGCATTTTCTGTCCAATCTGCACAAAAACACACACAGAGAAACACACACAGACAAACACACAAGCAAACAGGCAGACACGTACAGGCAGACACAAACAGGCAGAGACAGACACACAGAGAAATTCTCTCACACACAGACATATGTACAGATACACAGGTACATGTATACACACACACACACACACACACACAACACACATACAAACACATCCACATACATAGGCACAAGCTAACATAGACATGCTCACACAGGTAAAAATAGACACGCGCCCAGGTGCCTAAACAGGTAATGATAGACAAGCAGGTGTACGAACGCAGATATACAGGGACACAAACAACTGCAGCCATTTAAAATATGGAGGGCTCCCTTATCAGCTCCTCATACTCTTTCTGTGTTCCTATAATGATCATCAATCAAAACACGCATCCAATTACAATTAGGAGAAATGTTATGGGGGACAAGCAGGGAAGATCATGGCTGACCTTGTTGGGGCCTTATTGAAGGGTGGAGTTGGCTGGATGGGTCGATTGGCCTCCGCCTGCTCCAGTTGCTTATGTCCTTATGTTAGGTTATTGCAGTGGAGATGCCTATAGGAAGATAGGAACATAGGCCATGCACTGGGATGGTCAGCATTGCGAGGGTTAAGCAGGTGGCTGTGTATGTTTTACAGTTCATGTTGCGTCAGCTCCAACTTGTGGAGGACATGTTACACCCAAAGGAAAACTGACTCTTTTTTTAAAAAAAACTTGGCGTAATTGCTGTCTGCAGCTGGTCTCCCTTTTAACAACAGTGAGTTTTTCTTTACAATCTCTTGCTTTGTGTGCCAAACCTTTTCTTTTTCTGAATGTGATTTTGTGTGTGTGTATATGCATGTGTGTGTATCTTTGTGGCTATGCAAGTTTGTGTCTCTTTGTGTGTGTGTGTCTTTGTCTTTTTTTATTCATTCATGGCATGTTGGCATTGCTGTCGGACTGTCTCCGCCTGTGCGAAGTGTGTGTGCGCGAGTGTGTGTCCGTGTGTATGCACGAGTGTGTGTGCACGAGCATGTGTGTGTGTGTGTATGTGTGTGTGTGTGTGAGAGTGTGTGTGTGAGAGTGTGTGTGTGAGAGTGTGTGTGTGAGAGTGTGTGTGCGAGAATGTGTGTGTGCGAGAATGTGTGTGTGCGAGAATGTGTGTGTGCGAGAATGTGTGTGTGTGAAAGTGTGTGTGTGTGAAAGTGTGTGTGTGTGAAAGTGTGTGTGTGTGTGTGTGAAAGTGTATGTAAGTGTGCGTGTGTGTGACAGTGTGTGTGTGCGAGAGAGTGTGTGTGTGTGTGAGTGTATGTGTGTGTGTGTGTGAGTGTGTGTGTGTGTGTGTGTGTGTGTGTGTGTGAGTGTGTGTGTGTGTGTGTGAGTGTGTGTGTGAGTGTGTGTGTGTGTGTGTGTGTGTGTGTGAGAGAGAGAGAGTGTGTGTGTGTGAGAGAGAGTGTGTGAGTGTGTGTGAGTGTGTGGATGTGTGTGTGTGTGTGTGGATGTGTATGTGACAGTGTGTGTGAGTGTGTGTAAGAGAGTGTGTGTGTATGTGTGTGTGAGTGAGTGTGTGTGTGTGTTTGTGTGTGAAAGTGTGTGTGTGTATGTGTATGTGACAGTGTGTGTGTGTGTGTAAGTGTGTGTGTGTGTGTGAGAGAGAGTGTGTGTGTTTGTGTGTGAAAGTGTGTGTGTGTATGTGTATGTGACAGTGTGTGTGAGTGTGTGTAAGAGAGTGTGTGTGTGTGTGAGAGAGAGAGTGTGTGTGTGTGAGAGAGTGTGTGTGATTGTCTGTGAGTGAGAGAGTGTGTGATTGTCTGTGTGAGTGTGTGTGTGTCTGTGAGTGAGAGAGTGTGTGTGATTGTCTGTGTGAGTGTGTGTGTG
>NC_054484.1:11590031-11594180 GCF_017639515.1 Carcharodon carcharias | reverse complement strand
TCTATCTCACCCTGTCTCTATCTCACCCTGTCTCTATCTCACCCTGTCTCTATCTCACCCTGTCTCTATCTCACCCTGTCTCTATCTCACCCTGTCTCTATCTCACCCTCTCTCTATCTCACCCTCTCTCTATCTCACCCTCTCTCTATCTCACCCTCTCTCTATCTCACCCTCTCTCTATCTCACCCTCTCTCTATCTCACCCTCTCTCTATCTCACCCTCTCTCTATCTCACCCTCTCTCTAATCTCACATCTCTCTATCTCTCTCTATCCACTTCTCTCCATCTCTCTCACTCCTCTCTCCATCTCTCTCACCCTCTCTCCATCTCTCTCACCCTCTCTCCATCTCTCTCACCCTCTCTCCATCTCTCTCACCCTCTCTCCATCTCTCTCACCCTCTCTCCATCTCTCTCACCCTCTCTCCATCTCTCTCACCCTCTCTCCATCTCTCTCACCCTCTCTCCATCTCTCTCACCCTCTCTCCATCTCTCTCACCCTCTCTCCATCTCTCTCACCCTCTCTCCATCTCTCTCACCCTCTCTCCATCTCTCTCAACCCTCTCTCCATCTCTCTCACCCTCTCTCCATCTCTCTCACCCTCTCTCCATCTCTCTCACCCTCTCTCCATCTCTCTCACCCTCTCTCCATCTCTCTCACCCTCTCTCCATCTCTCTCACCCTCTGCTCCATCTCTCTCACCCTCTCTCCATCTCTCTCACCCTCTCTCCATCTCTCTCACCCTCTCTCCATCTCTCTCACCTCTCTCTCTCCATTCTCTCTCACCCTCTCTCCATCTCTCTCACCCTCTCTCCATCTCTCTCACCCTCTCTCCATCTCTCTCACCCTCTCTCCATCTCTCTCACCCTCTCTCCATCTCTCTCACCCTCTCTCCATCTCTCTCACCCTCTCTCCATCTCTCTCACCCTCTCTCCATCTCTCTCACCCTCTCTCCATCTCTCTCACCCTCTCTCCATCTCTCTCACCCTCTCTCCATCTCTCTCACCCTCTCTCCATCTCTCTCACCCTCTCTCCATCTCTCTCACCCTCTCTCCATCTCTCACCCTCTCTCCATCTCTCTCACCCTCTCTCCATCTCTCTCACCCTCTCTCCATCTCTCTCAGCCATCTCCATCTCTCTCAGCCATCTCCATCTCTCTCAGCCATCTCCATCTCTCTCAGCCATCTCCATCTCTCTCAGCCATCTCCATCTCTCTCAGCCATCTCCATCTCTCTCACCCTCTCTCCATCCCTCTCCACCCTCTCTCCATCCCTCTCACCCTCTCTCCATCCCTCTCACCCTCTCTCCATCCCTCTCACCCTCTCTCCATCTCTCTCACCCTCTCTCCATCTCTCTCAACCCTCTCTCCATCTCTCTCACCCTCTCTCCATCTCTCTCACCCTACTCTCTATCTCTCTCACCCTCTCTCTATCTCTCTCACCCTCTCTCTATCTCTCTCACCCTCTCTCCATCCTCTCACCCTCTCTCCATCCCTCTCACCCTCTCTCCATCTCTCTCACCCTCTCTCAGCCTCTCTATCACTCTCACCCTCTCTCTATCTCTCTCACCCTCTCTCAGCCTCTCTATCACTCTCACCCTCTCTCTATCTCTCTCACCCTCTCTTTATCTCTCTTACCCTCTCTCTATCTCTCTCACCCTCTCTCCATCCCTCTCACCCTCTCTCCATCCCTCTCACCCTCTCTCCATCCCTCTCACCCTCTCTCCATCTCTCTCACCCTCTCTCAGCCTCTCTATCACTCTCACCCTCTCTCTATCTCTCTCACCCTCTCTCAGCCTCTCTATCACTCTCACCCTCTCTCTATCTCTCTCACCCTCTCTTTATCTCTCTTACCCTCTCTCTTACCCTCTCTCTTACCCTCTCTCTTACCCTCTCTCTTACCCTCTCTCTCACCCTCTCTCTCACCCTCTCTCTCACCCTCTCTCTCACCCTCTCTCTCACCCTCTCTCACCCCACCCTCTCTCACCCCACCCTCTCTCACCCCACCCTCTCTCACCCCACCCTCTCTCACCACACCCTCTCTCTCACCACACCCTCTCTCTCACCACACCCTCTCTCACCCCACCCTCTCTCACCCCACCCTCTCTCACCCCACCCTCTCTCACCCCACCCTCTCTCACCCCACCCTCTCTCACCCCACCCTCTCTCACCCCACCCTCTATCTCACCCTCTCTCTATCTCACCCTCTCTCTATCTCACCCTCTCTCTATCTCACCTTCTCTCTATCTCTCTCTCTATCTCTCTCACTATCTCTCTCAATCTCTCTCTCCATCTCTCTCTCCATCTCTCTCTCCATCTCTCTCACCCTCTCTCCATCTCTCTCACCCTCTCTCCATCTCTCTCACCCTCTCTCCATCTCTCTCACCCTCTCTCCATCTCTCTCACCCTCTCTCCATCTCTCTCACCCTCTCTCCATCTCTCTCACCCTCTCTCCATCTCTCTCACCCTCTCTCCATCTCTCTCACCCTCTCTCCATCTCTCTCACCCTCTCTCCATCTCTCTCACCCTCTCTCCATCTCTCTCACCCTCTCTCATCTCTCTCACCCTCTCTCCATCTCTCTCACCCTCTCTTCCATCTCTCTCACCCTCTCTCCATCTCTCTCACCCTCTCTCCATCTCTCTCACCCTCTCTCCATCTCTCTCACCCTCTCTCCTCTCTCTCACCCTCTCTCCATCTCTCTCACCCTCTCTCCATCCCTCTCACCCTCTCTCCATCCCTCTCACCCTCTCTCCATCCCTCTCACCCTCTCTCCATCCCTCTCACCCCTCTCTCCATCTCTCTCACCCTCTCTCAGCCTCTCTATCACTCTCACCCTCTCTCTCACCCTCGCCCTCTATCTCTCTCTCCCTCTCCCTCTATCTCTCTCTCCCTCTATCTCTCTCTCCCTCTATCTCTCTCTCCCTCTATCTCTCTCTCCCTCTATCTCTCTCTCCCTCTATCTCTCTCTCCCTCTATCTCTCTCTCCCTCTATCTCTCTCTCCCTCTATCTCTCTCTCCCTCTATCTCTCTCTCTCACTATCTATCTCTCTCACTATCTCTCTCAATCTCTCTCTCAATGTCTCTCTCCATCTCTCTCACCCATCTCCATCTCTCTCAGCCATCTCCATCTCTCTCAGCCATCTCCATCTCTCTCAGCCATCTCCATCTCTCTCACCCATCTCCATCTCTCTCACCCATCTCCATCTCTCTCACCCATCTCCATCTCTCTCACCCATCTCCATCTCTCTCACCCATCTCCATCTCTCTCACCCATCTCCATCTCTCTCACCCATCTCCATCTCTCTCACCCATCTCCATCTCTCTCACCCATCTCCATCTCTCTCACCCCTCTCCATCTCTCTCACCCATCTCCATCTCTCTCACCCATCTCCATCTCTCTCACCCATCTCCATCTCTCTCACCCATCTCCATCTCTCTCGCCCTCTCTCCATCTCTCTCGCCCTCTCTCCATCTCTCTCGCCCTCGTCTCCATCTCTCTCGCCCTCTCTCCATCTCTCTCGCCCTCTCTCCATCTCTCTCGCCTCTCTCCATCTCTCTCGCCCTCTCTCCATCTCTCTCGCCCTCTCTCCATCTCTCTCGCCCTCTCTCCATCTCTCTCGCCCTCTCTCCATCTCTCTCGCCCTCTCTCCATCTCTCTCGCCCTCTCTCCATCTCTCTCGCCCTCTCTCCATCTCTCTCGCCCTCTCTCCATCTCTCTCGCCCTCTCTCCATCTCTCTCGCCCTCTCTCCATCTCTCTCGCCCTCTCTCCATCTCTCTCACCCTCTCTCCATCTCTCTCACCCTCTCTCCATCTCTCTCACCCTCTCTCCATCTCTCTCACCCTCCCTCCATCTCTCTCACCCTCTCTCACCCTCTCTCACCCTCTCTCACCCTCTCTCACCCTCTCTCACCCTCTCTCACCCTCTCTCACCCTCTCTCACCCTCTCTCACCCTCTCTATCTCTCTCACCCTCTATCTCTCTCACCCTCTATCTCTCTCACCCTCTATCTCTCTCACCCTCTCTCTATCACACTTACCCATTCTCACTATCTCTCTCACCCTCTCTCCATCCCTCTCACCCTCTCTCCATCCCTCTCACCCTCTCTCCATCCCTCTCACCCTCTCTCCATCTCTCTCACCCTCTCTCAGCCTCTC
>NC_054484.1:11577531-11585031 GCF_017639515.1 Carcharodon carcharias | reverse complement strand
CTCTCACCCTCTCTCTCACCCTCTCTCTCACCCTCTCTCCATCTCTCTCACCCTCTCTCCATCCCTCTCACCCTCTCTCCATCCCTCTCACCCTCTCTCCATCCCTCTCACCCTCTCTCCATCCCTCTCACCCTCTCTCCATCCCTCTCACCCTCTCTCCATCTCTCTCACCCTCTCTCAGCCTCTCTATCACTCTCACCCTCTTTCTATCTCTCTCACCCTCTCTCAGCCTCTCTATCACTCTCACCCTCTCTCTATCTCTCTCACCCTCTCTCTATCTCTCTCACCCTCTCTCAGCCTCTCTATCACTCTCACCCTCTTTCTATCTCTCTCACCCTCTCTCAGCCTCTCTATCACTCTCACCCTCTCTCTATCTCTCTCACCCTCTCTCTATCTCTCTCACCCTCTCTCTATCTGTCTCACCCTCTCTCTATCTCTCTCACCCTCTCTCTCAACCTCTCTCTCAACCTCTCTCTCAACCTCTCTCTCACCCTCTCTCTCACCCTCTCTCTCACCCTCTCTCTCACCCTCTCTCTCACCCTCTCTCTCACCCTCTCTCTCACCCTCTCTCTCACCCTCTCTCTCACCCTCTCTCTCACCCTCTCTCTCACCCTCTCTCCATCTCTCTCACCCTCTCTCAGCCTCTCTATCACTCTCACCCTCTCTCTATCTCTCTCACCCTCTCTCAGCCTCTCTATCACTCTCACCCTCTCTCTATCTCTCTCACCCTCTCTCTATCTCTCTCACCCTCTCTCTCACCCTCTCTCTCACCCTCTCTCTCACCCTCTCTCTCACCCTCTCTCTCACCCTCTCTCTCACCCTCTCTCTCACCCTCTCTCTCACCCTCTCTCTCACCCTCTCTCTCACCCTCTCTCTCACCCTCTCTCTCACCCTCTTTCTCCCTCTCTCACCCTCTTTCACCCTATCTCTCCCTCTATCTCTTTCACCCTCTATCTCTCTCTCCCTCTATCTCTTTCACCCTCTATCTCTCTCACCCTCTATCTCTCTCACCCTCTATCTCTCTCACCCTCTATCTCTCTCACCCTCTATCTCTCTCACCCTCTATCTCTCTCACCCTCTATCTCTCTCACCCTCTATCTCTCTCACCCTCTCCCTCTCTCTATCACTCTCACGCTCTCTCTCTATTACTCTCACCCTCTCTCTATCACTCTCACCCTCTTTCTCTATCACTCTCACCCTCTTTCTCTATCACTCTCACCCTCTTTCTCTATCACTCTCACCCTCTTTCTCTATCACTCTCACCCTCTCTCTATCACTCTCACCCTCTCTCTCACCCTCTCTCTCACCCTCTCTCTCACCCTCTCTCTCACCCTCTCTCTCACCCTCTCTCTCACCCTCTCTCTCACCCTCTATCTCACCTTCTCTCTATCTCTCTCACTATCTCTCTCACCCTCTCTCCATCTCTCTCACCCTCTCTCCATCTCTCTCACCCTCTCTCCATCTCTCTCACCCTCTCTCCATCTCTCTCACCCTCTCTCACCCTCTCTATCACTCTCACCCTCTATCTCTCTCACCCTCTCTCTATCACTCTTACCCATTCTCACTATCTCTCTCACCCTCTCTCTATCACTCTTACCCATTCTCACTATCTCTCTCACCCTCTCTCTCTCTATCTCTCTCACCCTCTCTCTCTCTATCTCTCTCACGCTCTCTCTCTCTATCTCTCTCACGCTCTCTCTCTCTATCTCTCTCACGCTCTCTCTCTCTATCTCTCTCACCCTCTCTCTCTCTCTATCTCTCTCACCCTCTCTATCTCTCTCACCCTCTCTCTACTTACCCATTCTCACTATCTCTCTCACCCTCTCTCTCTCTAACTCTCTCACCCTCTCTCTCTCTCTATCTCTCTCACTCTCTCTCTCTCTCTATCTCTCTCACCCTCTCTCTCTATCTCTCTCACCCACTCTCTCTATCGCTCTCACCCTCTCTATCGCTCTCACCCTCTCTATCAGTCTCACCCTCTCTATCAGTCTCACCCTCTCTATCAGTCTCACCCTCTCTCTATCAGTCTCACCCTCTCTCTATCAGTCTCACCCTCTCTCTATCAGTCTCACCCTCTCTCTATCAGTCTCACCCTCTCTCTATCAGTCTCACCCTCTCTCTATCAGTCTCACCCTCTCTCTATCAGTCTCACCCTCTCTCTATCAGTCTCACCCTTTCTCACTATCTCTCTCGCCCTCTCTCTATCTCTCTCACCCTCTCTCACTATCTCTCTCACCCTCTCTCCATCTCTCTCACCCTCTCTCCATCTCTCTCACCCTCTCTCCATCTCTCTCACCCTCTCTCCATCTCTCTCACCCTCTCTCCATCTCTCTCACCCTCTCTCCATCTCTCTCACCCTCTCTCCATCTCTCTCACCATCTCTCTCACCCTCTCTCCATCTCTCTCTCCATCTCTCTCGCCCTCTCTCTCACCCTCTCTCTCACCCTCTCTCTCACCCTCTCTCTCACCCTCTCTCTCACCCTCTCTCTCACCCTCTCTCTCACCCTCGCCCTCTATCTCTCTCTCCCTCTATCTCTCTCTCCCTCTATCTCTCTCTCCCTCTATCACTCTCTCCCTCTATCTCTCTCTCCCTCTATCTCTCTCTCCCTCTATCTCTCTCTCCCTCTATCTCTCTCTCTCACTATCTCTCTCTCTCACTATCTATCTCTCTCACTATCTATCTCTCTCACTATCTCTCTCAATCTCTCTCTCAATGTCTCTCTCCATCTCTCTCACCCTCTCCATCTCTCTCATCCTCTCCATCTCTCTCACCCTCCCTCCATCTCTCTCACCCTCCCTCCATCTCTCTCACCCTCCCTCCATCTCTCTCACCCTCTCTCCATCTCTCTCACCCTCTCTCCATCTCTCTCACCCTCTCTCCATCTCTCACACCCTCTCTCCATCTCTCTCACCCTCTCTCCATCTCTCTCACCCTCTCTCCATCTCTCTCACCCTCTCTCCATCTCTCTCACCCTCTCTCCATCTCTCTCACCCTCTCTCCATCTCTCTCACCCTCTCTCCATCTCTCTCACCCTCTCTCCATCTCTCTCACCCTCTCTCCATCTCTCTCACCCTCTCTCCATCTCTCTCACCCTCTCTCCATCTCTCTCACCCTCTCTCACCCTCTCTATCACTCTCACCCTCTATCTCTCTCACCCTCTCTCTATCACTCTTACCCATTCTCACTATCTCTCTCACCCTCTCTCTCTCTATCTCTCTCACGCTCTCTCTCTCTATCTCTCTCACGCTCTCTCTCTCTATCTCTCTCACCCTCTCTCTCTCTCTATCTGTCTCACCCTCTCTATCTCTCTCACCCTCTCTCTCTCTATCTCTCTCACCCACTCTCTCTATCGCTCTCACCCTCTCTATCGCTCTCACCCTCTCTATCAGTCTCACCCTCTCTCTATCAGTCTCACCCTCTCTCTATCAGTCTCACCCTCTCTCTATCAGTCTCACCCTCTCTCTATCAGTCTCACCCTCTCTCTATCAGTCTCACCCTCTCTCTATCAGTCTCACCGTCTCTCTATCAGTCTCACCCTTTCTCACTATCTCTCTCGCCCTCTCTCTATCTCTCTCACCCTTTCTCACTATCTCTCTCACCCTCTCTCACTATCTCTCTCACCTTCTCTCTCTATCTCTCTCTCTATCTCTCTCTCTATCTCTCTCTCTGTCTCTCTCTCTGTCTCTCTCTCTGTCTCTCTCTCTGTCTCTCTCTCTGTCTCTCTCTCTGTCTCTCTCACTGTCTCTCTCACTGTCTCTCTCACTGTCTCTCTCACTGTCTCTCTCACTGTCTCTCTCACTATCTCTCTCACTATCTCTCTCACTCTCTCTCACTATCTCTCTCACCCACTCTCTCACCCACTCTCTCACCCACTCTCTCACCCACTCTCTCACCCACTCTCTCACCCACTCTCTCACCCACTCTCTCACCCTCTCTCTCACCCTCTCTCTCACCCTCTCTCTCACCCTCTCTCTCACCCACTCTCTCACCCACTCTCTCACCCACTCTCTCACCCACTCTCTCACCCTCTCTCTCACCCTCTCTCTCACCCTCTCTCTATCTCACCCTCTCTCTATCTCACCCTCTCTCTATCTCACCCTCTCTCTATCTCACCCTCTCTCTATCTCACCCTCTCTCTATCTCACCCTCTCTCTATCTCACTCTCTCTCTATCTCACCCTCTCTCCATCTCTCTCACCCTCTCTCCATCTCTCTCACCCTCTCTCCATCTCTCTCACCCTCTCTCCATCTCTCTCACCTTCTCTCCATCTCTCTCACCCTCTCTCCATCACTCTCACCCTCTCTCCATCTCTCTCACCCTCTCTCTATCTCTCTCACCCTCTCTCCATCCCTCTCACCCTCTCTCCATCCCTCTCACCCTCTCTCCATCCCTCTCACCCTCTCTGCATCCCTCTCACCCTCTCTGCATCCCTCTCACCCTCTCTCCATCCCTCTCACCCTCTCTCCATCTCTCTCACCCTCTCTCAGCCTCTCTATCACTCTCATCCTCTCTCTATCTCTCTCACCCTCTCTCTATCTCTCTCACCCTCTCTCTACCTCTCTCACCCTCTCTCTCACCCTCTCTCTCACCCTCTCTCTCACCCTCTCTCTCACCCTCTCTCTCACCCTCTCTCTCACCCTCTCTCTCACCCTCTCTCACCCTCTCTCTCACCCTCTCTCTCACCCTCTCTCTCACCCTCTCTCTCACCCTCTCTCTCACCCTCTCTCCATCTCTCTCACCCTCTCTCAGCCTCTCTATCACTCTCACCCTCTCTCTATCTCTCTCACCCTCTCTCAGCCTCTCTATCACTCTCACCCTCTCTCTATCTCTCTCACCCTCTCTCTATCTCTCTCACCCTCTCTCTCACCCTCTCTCTCACCCTCTCTCTCACCCTCTCTCTCACCCTCTCTCTCACCCTCTCTCTCACCCTCTCTCTCACCCTCTCTCTCACCCTCTCTCTCACCCTCTTTCTCCCTCTCTCACCCTCTTTCACCCTATCTCTCCCTCTATCTCTTTCACCCTCTATCTCTCTCTCCCTCTATCTCTTTCACCCTCTATCTCTCTCACCCTCTATCTCTCTCACCCTCTATCTCTCTCACCCTCTATCTCTCTCACCCTCTATCTCTCTCACCCTCTCCCTCTCTCTATCACTCTCACGCTCTCTCTCTATCACTCTCACCCTCTCTCTATCACTCTCACCCTCTTTCTCTATCACTCTCACCCTCTTTCTCTATCACTCTCACCCTCTCTCTATCACTCTCACCCTCTCTCTATCACTGTCACTGTCTCTCTATCACTCTCACCCTCTCTCTATCACTCTCACTCTCTCTCTCACTCTCTCTCTCACCCTCTCTCTCACCCTCTCTCTCACCCTCTCTCTCACCCTCTCTCTCACCCTCTCTCTCACCCTCTCTCTCACCCTCTCTCTCACCCTCTCTCTCACCCTCTCTCTCACCCTCTCTCTCACCCTCTCTCTCACCCTCTCTCTATCTCACCTTCTCTCTATCTCTCTCACTATCTCTCTCACCCTCTCTCCATCTCTCTCACCCTCTCTCCATCTCTCTCACCCTCTCTCCATCTCTCTCACCCTCTCTCCATCTCTCTCACCCTCTCTCCATCTCTCTCACCCTCTCTCACCCTCTCTATCACTCTCACCCTCTATCTCTCTCACCCTCTCTCTATCACTCTTACCCATTCTCACTATCTCTCTCACCCTCTCTCTATCACTCTTACCCATTCTCACTATCTCTCTCACCCTCTCTCTCTCTATCTCTCTCACGCTCTCTCTCTCTATCTCTCTCACGCTCTCTCTCTCTATCTCTCTCACCCTCTCTCTCTCTCTATCTCTCTCACCCTCTCTATCTCTCTCACCCTCTCTCTACTTACCCATTCTCACTATCTCTCTCACCCTCTCTCTCTCTAACTCTCTCACCCTCTCTCTCTCTATCTCTCTCACCCTCTCTCTCTCTATCTCTCTCACCCACTCTCTCTATCGCTCTCACCCTCTCTATCGCTCTCACCCTCTCTCTATCAGTCTCACCCTCTCTCTATCAGTCTCACCCTCTCTCTATCAGTCTCACCCTCTCTCTATCAGTCTCACCCTCTCTCTATCAGTCTCACCCTCTCTCTATCAGTCTCACCCTCTCTCTATCAGTCTCACCCTCTCTCTATCAGTCTCACCCTCTCTCTATCAGTCTCACCCTTTCTCACTATCTCTCTCGCCCTCTCTCACTATCTCTCTCACCCTCTCTCACTATCTCTCTCACCCTCTCTCACTATCTCTCTCACCCTCTCTCCATCTCTCTCACCCTCTCTCCATCTCTCTCACCCTCTCTCTATCTCTCTCACCCTCTCTCCATCTCTCTCACCCTCTCTCCATCTCTCTCACCCTCTCTCCATCTCTCTCACCCTCTCTCCATCTCTCTCACCCTCTCTCCATCTCTCTCACCCTCTCTCCATCTCTCTCACCCTCTCTCCATCTCTCTCACCCTCTCTCCATCTCTCTCACCCTCTCTCCATCTCTCTCACCCTCTCTCCATCTCTCTCACCCTCTCTCCATCTCTCTCACCATCTCTCTCACCCTCTCTCCATCTCTCTCGCCCTCTCTCTCACCCTCTCTCTATCACTCTCACCCTCTCTCTCACCCTCTCTCTCACCCTCTCTCTCACCCTCTCTCTCACCCTCTCTCTCACCCTCTCTCTCACCCTCTCTCTCACCCTCTCTCTCACCCTCTCTCTCACCCTCTCTCTCACCCTCTCTCTCACCCTCTCTCTCACCCCCGCCCTCTATCTCTCTCTCCCTCTATCTCTCTCTCCCTCTATCTCTCTCTCCCTCTATCTCTCTCTCCCTCTATCTCTCTCTCCCTCTATCTCTCTCTCTCACTATCTCTCTCTCTCACTATCTCTCTCTCTCACTATCTATCTCTCTCACTATCTTTCTCACTATCTCTCTCAATCTCTCTCTCAATGTCTCTCTCCATCTCTCTCACCCTCTCCATCTCTCTCACCCTCTCCATCTCTCTCACCCTCCCTCCATCTCTCTCACCCTCTCTCACCCTCTCTCACCCTCTCTCACCCTCTCTCACCCTCTCTCACCCTCTCTCACCCTCTCTCACCCTCTCTATCACTCTCACCCTCTATCTCTCTCACCCTCTCTCTATCACACTTACCCATTCTCACTATCTCTCTCACCCTCTCTCTATCACTCTTACCCATTCTCACTATCTCTCTCACCCTCTCTCTCTCTATCTCTCTCACGCTCTCTCTCTCTCTATCTCTCTCACGCTCTCTCTCTCTATCTCTCTCACCCTCTCTCTCTCTCTCTCTCTCTCACCCTCTCTATCTCTCTCACCCTCTCTCTACTTACCGATTCTCACTATCTCTCTCACCCTCTCTCTCTCTAACTCTCTCACCCTCTCTCTCTCTAACTCTCTCACCCTCTCTCTCTTTATCTCTCTCACCCTCTCTCTCTCTATCTCTCTCACCCACTCTCTCTATCGC